>NC_092344.1:12106470-12193970 GCF_963676685.1 Mytilus edulis
AAGTGGCAATTGTTAGAAGCAGCATTAAATTAACAAAATCAATTGTAATATTTATATCTTATTATACCATTATGATTTAATTGATCTTACAAGTGTTAGTTAACTTTTTATACTTGTGTCTAATACTGTACTATGTAATTTCACATGTTTCATCTTGAAAAATAAAATAATTACAAAAAAAAATTTTGCGGACGCCATCATGAGTTGGTTGACTGTTATGGAATAACCGTTTCACAAATGATATTTGATATGTTCCTTACGTCGTAACTTCAATCCCCTTCCCTTTCTTGAATGTGACTTACCGAATTAGACTGTTTACCGGATTTGTTATCACATAACCAACACGACGGGTGCAACATGTGGAGCAGGATCTGCTTGCCCTTTCGGAGCACATAATATCACCCCTAGTTTTTGGTGGGGTTCGTGTTGCTTATTCTTTAGTTTTCTATGTTTCGTCATGTGTACTATTGTTTGTCTGTTTGTCGATTTCACTTTTAGCCATGGCGTTGTCGGTTTATTGTCGGTTTATGAGTTTGACCGTCCCTCTGGTATCTTTCGTTCCTCTTTGTACGTTCGTTTGTTTATTTGAGGAATTTGAGGTCAATAAATAACCCACGAAGACTTGTATTTTCAACAGATTAACTAAAGTGTTTAAAACTTTCATGACAGAGACAATAACATGATTTTGTATTACAATGCCAAATGTTTATGTCTTGGTTAGGTCAAGTACATGTCTGCTACGGGAAAAACAATATCACATTTACCACCTTTTGTTATAACACTAGACTAAAGATACAATAACATGTTTTTAAATATCATACCAGGCCCAAGGTTTCTTGGCTTTACATACTTTTATAAATAATTGTTTTTACAAAATTGTTAAAACTTTGTCGAGAACTGTTTAGTGCACAGCTTCCCTTGTATTGTACTTTCAAGGCATAATCATATAACCCTATTGGTAGTATGTTTTCCGTACTTCGCAATTATTCTACTGTTCAAGTACCATAAGTTTGTAGTAATATTTATACACTTTCTATATGTAGTGTATTTTTGTTACAAAAGTATCTACTAATATTACTTTTACTGTTTGGTCGATTTTCGGTGATAACCATGTGACATGGCTCTGTACATATGCATCTTGTCTTTGTGTTACTGTTCTATAATTTTTGTGTTATCTTTCATTTTTGCTTATGTGCTTTGTCCGTTTGACATTTTGTGTTTCTTTGATAAATATGACTTGGTTCTGTAATCGAACATCCCGCCCTTTTGTTATTGTTCTATGATAATTTTTGTATTCTTGTCTTTCATATTTGCTTATGCTTTGTCTATATGCCCTTTTGTGTTTCTTTAATTATAACGTGGCTCTTTATTATAAATAAAATTTGTCACAATAAGCATATAAACGACTGACAATAAGGACAAGGTAAACTTTTAATTTACATTCTGCAGAGGATATGACTTAAAGTTATTCTGTTCGCATTTTTTTGAACGACAAAAATTATTTCATATCTCTACCTGTGTGACGTTTACATTCTGATCAACTGATGTACGCCAAACGCGCGATTCTACGTCAGAGTTAATGTTTATCGAACAATGTGCCTGTCAGGATAGGTATTCGGTCATAGTACTTAAGAATCTTAAACCTTTTATTGGTGGATTTAACATACAAAAATTAGTATGGGAAATTTAGTATAATGACTTTTTGTGATTCTTTGTTAAATATTTTTTTTATTGTGATTATAACACAGTGTTAACTGCTGTACCCCTATTTTTGACATTTTGACATTTTGTATTTGTTTGTTTTATTCACACATTGTTGTCAATATAATGGAAGTTAATGCGACTGTCATACAAGTGAGAGGTTTAGCTAGTTATAAAACTAGGTTCAATCCACCATTTTCTACATAGGAAAATGCATGTACCAAGTCAGGAATATAACAGATGTTATCCATTCGTTTGATGTGTTTGAAATTTTAATTTTGCCATGTTTCCGTTTTGAATTTTCCTCGGAAATCATTTTTTTTCTTAGATTTTACTTTGTACCAGACCAGTATTTTTCAATTGCACACTTCTTGTTCAATTTGCTATAAAAGTTAAGGGCTTAAAAGTTAAAAAAAACTTTGTTATTGTACCACATAATGGAGTAACACAATTCTTATTTCAAATGTTAAAAAAAAATGTACTGTAATAGTACGTTACTTGCAAACACAATTTTTAGAAGCATCACATCAGTACATCATTATCTAGATGCAGTTTTATTGCCACGAAGTACTAACAGTACAAAGTAAATCGCATATGTATAATTCAGTACAAGCTTATTCAAGATTAAGATTGAATAAATTTGGATCAGGTTTTCTAAGAATGGTAAATAAAATTTGAAGAAAGGCAAAATTGGTTTGAGAAAAAAATCTGCATTGTGAATATTACAACAGAGAACTTAAATAAATACAACAGAAGTTAACATCTGTTCAGTAGTTATAATATGATTAATAAAAAAGTGCTTCCAAAATCTGATAACATGCTTCATGAAAGCGGTATTACCGTATAATGCGTTTTCAATTATTTTCTAACGTCCGAATCAACAAATACTTAAAACAGGAGTATCATAAATGAGCTATAGCTCAAATTTCTAGTTGTTAATTGATTTTAAGCTGCTAAAAGTTCGTTGACAATTTCATTTTTAATATTTGTACTGCTAGAAATGTTGTAAATAAATTTAACAGGGCCAATCAGAGATTAACCATCACTACAACAGTACTTAATAAAATTGAGAAAGGAAATGGGGAATATGTCAAAGAGACAACAACCCGACCATAAAAAAGACAAAAGCAGAAGGTCACCAATAGGTCTTCAATGCAGCGAGAAATTCTTGACCCGGAAGCGTCCTTCAGCTGGCCCCTAAACAAATATATATACTAGTTTAGTGATAATGAACGCCATACTAAACTTCAAATTGTACACAAGAAACTTAATTAAAAACAATACAAGACAAACAAAGGCCGGAGGCTCCTGACTTGGGACAGGCGCAAAAATGCGGCGGGGTTAAACATGTTTGTGAGATCTCAACCCTCTGTATACCTCTAGCCAATGTAGAAAAGTAAACGCATAACAATACGCACATTAAAATTCAGTTCAAGAGAAGTCCGAGTCTGATGTCAGAAGATGTAAAAAAAAAAGAGGAAATAAACAAAATCACAATAATACATAAATAACAAAAGACTTCTAGCAGTTAACTGACATGCGAGCTCCAGACTTCAATTAAACTGATTGAAAGATTATATCTTCATCGTATGAATATCAGGCACAATCCCTCCCGTTAGGGGTGTAGTATTATACCATCATAATATATATGAGAAGAACATAACCCGTGTCATGCCAACAACTGTTTTTTAAATAAATGTGTTTAGGTCCGATGCAAAGACCCTATAAGTGAATCAATATTAAAGCCAAAATATGCAATCTTTAATGACCTGACAACAGTATCGTAACTATATCCCTTCTTAATAAGTCTATTTAAAGGGTTTTTTAGCGTCTGAGGAGAATACTGACATGTTTGTGCTTTATAAAGAATATTACCATAAAAGATTGGATGTGAAATACATGAACGTAGAAGAAGTCTGCATTTTGAGTTATACGAATGATGTCCTTGTACCGATGATAAAACTTAGTAAATGTTTTGACTAGTTTGTGATATCGAAAACCCTGGTGTCATAATTTTTCAGTAATACATAAATTTCTCACGTTAAAATTTAAAACGTTATTACATACACGAGCGAATCGTACAAGTTGGGATACATAAACACCGTAAGATGGTGACAAGGGAACGTGACCATCTAAAAATGAATAATTAACGATAAGAAATGAAAAATCATCTCTTTTATCATAAATTTTAGTAATAGGCTTTCCGTTAATGATATAGATATCACGATCGAGGAAAGGGCAGAGGTCATTGTTAGTAATTTCTTTAGTATACATGTACATACTGAAGTCGTCATTATTGAGAGCCAATCAATCACTCAAATATCTAAACATATTATTAAATTTTTGTATCAGATGTTGTTTTGATAGGTCTTTGCTGATTTTTGTCATAAATTGTAACTCGTAGCAATACAAAAACTGGTCAGCAATAAGTGGTGCACAGTTAGTCCCCATTGGAATTCCAATAACCTGACGATATACGGAATCCCCAAATAGTTATCAAAGGTACCAGGATTATAATTGAGTACGCCAGACGCGCGTTTTTTATTATACATAATGCTCATCAGTGACGCTCATATCAAAATATTTCTAAGGTAATCTATGCCTGGGATAAGAAAATCCTTAGTTTTTCAAACTTTTATTTTAATCCAAAGCGAACAAAAATGTTATCTAGTAAAAATTCAAGGGCAGATATAGTATCAAAGCATGTCCAATTGACATAATTTTTTTGTGTGTATTGCTACTTAAAAATTACCTAAAAGAGTTTGAAAATATATATTCCCGTTCTGACTTTTCAAATGCCCATTTAATTAAGTGTGTGAATTTTTTTGAAAGTTTAAATCTACGATAAAAATGCAGCTAGCCCCTCCCAAAGCTAGGGATATTGATATAGTATACGTTAAAAACTAATTTGATATTTCTTATAATGCACAATATGAAATTTTATGCAATTGACAAACACATGAGAGGTTTGGCTAACAGTAAAACCCGGTTTAATCCAGCATTTTCAACATAAGAACATTTCTGTTCCAAGTCAGGAATATTACAGTAGTTATCCATTCGTTTTTATTTGTTTTAGCTTTTGAATTTGCAATATGTTTATGAACTTTCCGCTGGGAATTTTCCTCAAAGTTCGGTATTTTTGTTAATTTACTTTCTGTCAGTCTAAAATAACCGTTTATTCCTCGCTAGACAATTTAAGCCTTGGATTTGTTGTTTCCATTCTTCTCAGTTTCCTGACAAGTTAAGCTACATCTGTTGCTTTGGAGTAAACAAAATATTGTCTGGAACAAAATATTGACTGGAACCTGACTGTGACATTTGGTAAATTTGATTATATCACAATATGATAGACTAAGTGTGTCAAATAGAAAATAACATATTTTTTCTAGAAAAAAAAACCGCCCTGGGAGTCTGAAATGGGTTTCAATTTTTGTTTATATATAATGAAGAAAGGGAGCTTTTTTGTGAAGGGTACTGCTTTTTCTGTACTTCTGTTGAAGATATATTTACAATATATACATGTCCCAAATCGAAGTTTATTATTTTCTTTTTCTGTCCTTTTCTTCTTCTGTTTAAAATCAGAAATCAGAAATATATTTTCTATTCATTTGATGTGTTTTAAAGGGAAAAGAGTAACATCACATACGGGTTAAATTATGTATTGCTTTTTCATGAACAATAGCAAACATAAAATAAGAAAAAAAAAGAGAAAAATAAAATATAATCGGATAATTGAGGATTGATTAATAAAGAAGTACTTATTAGGGAATTCGTATCAAGGTTGCAAAGTCAATAATCATGTTTACAAACTATTTTTTACCAGACGGTGACAATTGAAACGGTATTGTTTTTCTAATTGAAGTTTATAATATCTTTAGTCAATCCTATGAGGAAAGTTCATTTTAATATCAGCTTAAGGTCTACTTATTTATATATTTGTTTTTACGACAGTTCAAGGAAGCATGACAAAAAGACCATTTTCTACTAAAGAATATAATTTGACAATGATGTGTTGAATCTGATGCATTATTTAAAACTAGCCATCACTTACAACTATAACAAAAAACGACGTATACTTCAAACGTTAACCAGTCAGTTTACCTCAGCAATAATTTAATGATGAATTATGTCAGATCTGTTTTAATAATTAAGTTGAAAAAAAATTGGTAAATTGGTATAAATTTACTCAATTTTAAAGACATCTGTTGCATTTGAACTCTGATTGCATTATAAGGTAAATCGCACATCTAGCTCTCACATGCTGAGGAAATACTTTTGAGTGTTCATGTTGTGTTGATTTCGACGTGTTTAAGTTAAAGATATTTGGTTTGACAAGGAAACACCAAGGAAACGACCAACAAAGGCAAATAGCGAGAAATAGACATAAAGTTTCAACAATAGACAAATGCGTGTGTGATATGTACAATTATGCCTTATTCTGAGTGTAACAAATCCGTTTTACATAAATATGCCAAAAAATTCAGAAGATAAAAAAGAATCAACAGCTTTTTTTTTCTATTCGTATGATGCGTTTGTGTTTTTGATTTTGCCTTTGTTAAGAGTCTTTTCGTTATACATTTTTGTTAGAGTTCGGTATTTGTGTTATTTAACTTTTTGCTCCTTGTAAAGGTATTGTGTTTTTATATTTACCATTTTCTAGTTGAATATCCAAAAATATTTATGATTTCGCATTTTTTCGTATGATGAAAACATTACCCTTACCAACTTTGTTTTGTTCTAGAAATGAAAAAAACCTCAAAACTTTTCGATATGTTGGTGCGTCTAGGAATTAACATTTGTCGTGAACTTTAAACCCCAATCATTGGACATTTTGGATTTATAAATTCTTTAAAACTTATAGACGACTTATAATGCGACTGTCATACAAGTAAGAGGTTTAGCTAGTTATAAAACTAGGTTCAATCCACCATTTTCTACATAGGAAAATGCATGTACCAAGTCAGGAATATAACAGATGTTATCCATTCGTTTGATGTGTTTAAAATTTTAATTTTGCCATGTTTCCGTTTTGAATTTTCCTCGGAAATCATTTTTTTTCTTAGATTTTACTTTGTACCAGACCAGTATTTTTCAATTGCACACTTCTTGTTCAATTCGCTATAAAAGTTAAGGGCTTGAAAATTAAAAAAAACAAACTTTGTTATTGTACCACATAATGGAGTAACACAATTCTTACTTCAAATGTTAAAAAAAAATGTACTGTAATAGTATGGTACTTGCAAACACAATTTTTAGAAGTATCAAATCAGTACATCATTATCTAGGTGCAGTTTTATTGCCACGAAGTACTAACAGTACAAAGTAAATCGCATATGTATAATTCAGTACAAGCTTATTCAAGATTAAGATTGAATAAATTTGGATCAGATTTTCTAAGAATGGTAAATAAAATTTGAAGAAAGGCAAAATTGGTTTAAGAAAAAAATCTGCATTGTGAATATTACAACAGAGAACTTAAATAAATGCAACAGAAGTTAACATCTGTTCAGTAGTTATAATATGATTAATAAAAAAGTGCTTCCAAAATCTGATAACATGCTTCATGAAAGCGGTATTACCGTATAATGCGTTTTCAATTATTTTCTAACGTCCGAATCAACAAATACTTAAAACAGGGGTATCATAAATGAGCTATAGCTCAAATTTTTAGTTGTTAATTGATTTTAAGCTGCTAAAAGTTCGTTGACAATTTCATTTTTAATATTTGTACTGCTAGAAAAGTTGTAAATAAATTTAACACGGCCAATCAGAGATTAACCATCACTACAAAAGTACTTAATAAAATTGAGAAAGGAAATGGGGAATGTGTCAAAGAGACAACAACCCGACCATAAAAAAGACAAAAGCAGAAGGTCACCAATAGGTCTTCAATGCAGCGAGAAATTCTTGACCCGGAAGCGTCCTTCAGCTGGCCCCTAAACAAATATATATACTAGTTTAGTGATAATGAACGCCATACTAAACTCCAAATTGTACACAAGAAACTAAATTAAAAACAATACAAGACAAACAAAGGCCCGAGGCTCCTGACTTGGGACAGGCGCAAAAATGCGGGGTTAAACATGTTTGTGAGATCTCAACCCTCCCTTATACCTCTAGCCAATGTAGAAAAGTAAACGCATAACAATACGCACATTAAAATTCAGTTCAAGAGAAGTCCGAGTCTGATGTCAGAAGCTGTAAAAAAAAGGAAATAAACAAAATCACAATAATACATAAATAACAAAAGACTTCTAGCAGTTAACTGACATGCCAGCTCCAGACTTCAATTAAACTGACTGAAAGATTAAATCTTCATCGTATGAATATCAGGCACAATCCCTCCCGTTAGGGGTGTATTATTATACCATCATAATATATATGAGAAGGACATAACCCGTGTCATGCCAACAACTGTTTTTTTAAATAAATGTGTTTAGGTCCGATGCAAAGACCCTATAAGTGAATCAATATTAAAGCCAAAATATGCAATCTTTAATGATCTGACAACAGTATCGTAACTATATCCCTTCTTAATAAGTCTATTTAAAGGTTTTTTTAGTGTCTGAGGAGAATACTGACATTTTTGTGCTTTATAAAGAATATTACCATAAAAGATTGGATGTGAAATACATGAACGTAGAAGAAGTCTGCATTTTGAGTTATACGAATGATGTCCTTGTACCGATGATAAAACTTAGTAAATGTTTTGACTAGTTTGTGATATCGAAAACCCTGGTGTAATAATTTTTCAGTAATACATAAATTTCTCTCGTTAAAATTTAAAACGTTATTACATACACGAGCGAATCGTACAAGTTGGGATACATAAACACCGTAAGATGGTGACAAGGGAACGTCACCATCTAAAAATGGATATTAACGATAAGAAATGAAAAATCATCTCTTTTATCATAACTTTTAGTAATAGGCTTTCCGTTAATGATATAGATATCACGATCGAGGAAAGGGCAGAGGTCATTGTTACTATTAGCTTTATTTAAAGTAAGTTCAACAGGATAAATTTCTTTAGTATCCATGTACATACTGAAGTCGTCATTATTGAGAGCCAATAAATAACTCAAATATCTAAACATATTATTAAATTTTTGTATCAGATGTTGTTTCGATAGGTCTTTGCTGATTTTTGTCATAAATTGTAACTCGTAGCAATACAAAAACTGGTCCGCAATAAGTGGTGCACAGTTAGTCCCCATTGGAATTACAATAACCTGACGATATACGTAATCCCCAAATAGTTATCAAAGGTACCAGGATTATAATTTAGTACGCCAGACGCGCGTTTTTTTTTTTTATACATAATGCTCATCAGTGACGCTCATATCAAAATATTTATAAAGCCAAACAAAGTTGAAGAGCATCGAGGATACAGAACTCCAAAAAATTGTGCCAAATACGACTAAGGTAATCTATGCCTGGGATAAGAAAATCCTTAGTTTTTCAAACTTTGTTTTTAATCCAAAGAGAACAAAAAGGTTGTCTAGTAAAAAATCAAGGGCAGATATAGTATCAAAGCATGTCCAATTGACATAGTTTTTTTTGTGTGTATTGCTACTTAAAAATTACCTAAAAGAGTTTGAACATATATATTCACATTCTGACTTTTCAAATGCCCATTTAATTAAGTGTGTGATTTTTTTTTTAAAGTTTAAATCTAAGATAAAAATGCAGCTAGCCCCACCGAAGGCAATGGATATTGATATAGTATACGTTAAAAACTAATTTGATATTTCTTATAATGCACAATATGAAATTTTATGCAAATGACAAACACATGAGAGGTTTGGCTAACAGTAAAACCCGGTTTAATCCAGCATTTTCAACATAAGAACATTTCTGTTCCAAGTCAGGAATATTACAGGAATTTGCAATATGTTTTTGAACTTTCCGCTGAGAATTTTCCTCAAAGTTCGGTATTTTTGTTAATTTACTTTTTGTCAGTCTAAAATAACCGTTTAGTCCTCGCTAGACAATTTAAGCCTTGGATTTGTTGTTTCCATTCTTCTCAGTTTCCTGACAAGTTTAGCTACATCTGTTGTTTTGGAGTAAACACAATATTGTCTGGAACAAAGTATTGACTGGAACCTGACTGTGACATTTGGTAAATTTGATTATATCACAATATGATAGACTAAGTGTGTCAAATATAGAAAATAACATATTTTTTCTTCAAACAAAACCGCCCTGGGAGTATGAATTTGGTTTCAATTTTTGTTTATATATAATGAAGAAAGGGAGCTTTTTTGTGAAGGTTACTGCTTTTTCTGTTTTTCTGTTGAAGACATGTTTACAATATATACATGTCCCAAATCGAAGTTTATTATTTTCTTTTTCTGTCCTTTTCTTCTTCTGTTTAAAATCAGAAATCAGAAATATATTTTCTATTCATTTGATGTGTTTTAAAGGGAAAAGAATAACATCACTATTACCCATCACATACGGGTTAAATTATGTATTGCCTTTTCATGAACAATAGCAAAAATAAAATAAGAAAAAAAAAGAGAAAAATAAAATATAATCGGATAATTGAGGATTGATTAATAAAGAAGTACTTATTAGGGAATTCGTATCAAGGTTGCAAAGTCAATAATCATGTTTACAAACTATTCTTTACCAGACGGTGACAATTGAAACGGTATTGTTTTTCTAATTGAAGTTTATAATATCTTTAGTCAATCCTATGAGGAAAGTTCATTTTAATATCAGCTTAAGGTCTACTTATTTATATATTTGTTTTTACGACAGTTCAAGGAAGCATGACAAAAAGACCATTTTCTACTAAAGAATATAATTTGACAATGCTGTGTTGAATCTGATGCATTATCTAAAACTAGCTATCACTTACAACTATAACAAAAAACGACGTATACTTCAAACGTTAACCAGTCAGTTTACCTCAGCAATAATTTAATGATGAATTATGTCAGATCTGTTTTAATAATTAAGTTGAAAAAAAATTGGTAAATTGGTATAAATTTACTCAATTTTAAAGACATCTGTTGCATTTGAACTCTGATTGCATTATAAGGTAAATCGCACATCTAGCTCTCACATGCTTAGGAAATACTTTTGAGTGTTCATGTTGTGTTGATTTCGACGTGTTTAAGTTAAAGATATTTGGTTTGACAAGGAAACACCAAGGAAACGATCAACAAAGGCAAATAGCGAGAAATAGACATAAAGTTTCAACAATAGACAAATGCGTGTGTGATATGTACAATTATGCCTTATTCTGAGTGTAACAAATCCGTTTTACATAAATATGCCAAAAAATTCAGAAGATAGAAAAGAATCAACAGTTGTTTTTTTCTATTGGTATGATGCGTTTGAGTTTTTGATTTTGCCTTTGTTAAGAGTCTTTTCGTTATACATTTTTGTTAGAGTTCGGTATTTGTGTTATTTAACTTTTTGCTCCTTGTAAAGGTATTGTGTTTTTATATTTACCATTTTCTAGTTGAATATCCAAAAATATTTATGATTTCGCATTTTTTCATATGATGAAAACATTACCCTTACCAACTTTGTTTTGTTCTAGAAATGAAAAAAACCTCAAAACTTTTCGATATGTTGGTGCGTCTAGGAATTAACATTTGTCGTGAACTTTAAACCCCAATCATTGGACACTTTTGATTTATAAATACTTTAAAACTTATAGACGACTTATAATGCGACTGTCATACAAGTGAGAGGTTAAGCTGATTATAAAACTAGGTTCAATCCACCATTTTTTACATAGGAAAATGCATGTACCAAGTCAGGAATATAACAGATGTTATCCATTCGTTTGATGTGTTTGAGATTTTGATTTTGCCATGTGATAAGAAACTTTCCGTTTTGAATTTTCCTCGGAAATCATTTTTTTTCTTAGATTTTACTTTGTACCAGACCAGTATTTTTCAATTGCACACTTCTTGTTCAATTCGCTATAAAAGTTAAGGGCTTAAAAATTAAAAAAAAACTTTGTTATTGTACCACATAATGGAGTAACACAATTCTTACTTCAAATGTTTAAAAAAAAATGTACTGTAATAGTATGGTACTTGCAAACACAATTTTTAGAAGTATCAAATCAGTACATCATTATCTAGGTGCAGTTTTATTGCCACGAAGTACTAACAGTACAAAGTAAATCGCATATGTATAATTCAGTACAAGCTTATCCAAGATTAAGATTGAATAAATTTGGATCAGATTTTCTAAGAATGGTAAATAAAATTTGAAGAAAGGCAAAATTGGTTTAAGAAAAAAATCTGCATTGTGAATATTACAACAGAGAACTTAAATAAATGCAACAGAAGTTAACATCTGTTCAGTAGTTATAATATGATTAATAAAAAAGTGCTTCCAAAATCTGATAACATGCTTCATGAAAGCGGTATTACCGTATAATGCGTTTTCAATTATTTTCTAACGTCCGAATCAACAAATACTTAAAAAGGGGGTATCATAAATGAGCTAGAACTCAAATTTCTAGTTGTTAATTGATTTTAAGCTGCTAAAAGTTCGTTGACAATTTCATTTTTAATATTTGTACTGCTAGAAAAGTTATAAATAGATTTAACAGGGCCAATCAGAGATTAACCATCACTACAAAAGTACTTAATAAAATTGAGAAAGGAAATGGGGAATGTGTCAAAGAGACAACAACCCGACCATAAAAAAAGACAAAAGCAGAAGGTAATCAATAGGTCTTCAATGCAGCGAGAAATTCGTGACCCGGAAGCGTCCTTCAGGTGGCCCCTAAACAAATATATATACTAGTTTAGTGATAATGAACGCCATACTAAACTCCAAATTGTATACAAGAAACTAAATTAAAAACAATACAAGACAAACAAAGTCCAGAGGCTCCTGACTTGGGAAAGGCGCAAAAATGCGGCGGGGTTAAACATGTTTGTGATATCTCAACCCTCCTCTATACCTCTAGCCAATGTAGAAAAGTAAACACATAACAATACGCACATTAAAATTCAGTTCAAGAGAAGTCCGAGTCTGATGTCAGAAGATGCAAAAAAGGAAATAAACAAAACGACAATAATACATAAATAACAAAAGACTTCTAGCAGTTAACTGACATGCCAGCTCCAGACTTCAATTAAACTGATTGAAATATTATATCTTCATCGTATGAATATCAGGTACAATCCCTCCCGTTAGGTTGTATTATTATACCATCATAATATATATGAGAAGAACATAACCCGTGTCATGCCAACAACTGTTTTTTTTAAATAAATGTGTTTAGGTCCGATGCAAAGACCCTATAAGTGAATCAATATTAAAGCCAAATATGCAATCTTTAATGACCTGACAACAGTATCGTAACTATATCCCTTCTATTTAAAGGCATTTTTATTGTCTGAGGAGAATACTGACATTTTTGTGCTTTATAAAGAATATTATCATAAAAGATTGGATGTGAAATACCTGAACGTATAAGAAGTCTGCATTTTGAGTTATACGAATGATGTCCTTGTACCGATGATAAAACTTAGTAAATGTTTTGACTACTTTGTGATATCGAAAACCCTGGTGTAATAATTTTTCAGTAATACATAAATTTCTCTCGTTAAAATTTAAAACGTTATTACATACACGAGCGAATCGTACAAGTTGGGATACATAAACACCGTAAGATGGTGACAAGGGAACGTCACCATCTAAAACTGGATAATTAACGATAGGAAATGAAAAATCATCTCTTTTATCATAACTTTTAGTAATAGGCTTTCCGTTAATGATATAGATATCACGATCGAGGAGAGGGCAGAGGTCATTGTTAGTATTAGCTTTATTTAAAGTAAGTTCAACAGGATAAATTTCTTTAGTATACATACTGAAGTCGTTATTATTGAGAGCCAATAAATCACTCAAATATCTAAACATATTATTAAATTTTTGTATCAGATGTTGTTTCGATAGATCTTTGCTGATTTTTGTCATAAATTGTAACTCGTAGCAATACAAAAACTGGTCCGCAATAAGTGGTGCACAGTTAGTCCCCATTGGAATTCCAATAACCTGACGATATACGGAATCCCCAAATAGTTATCAAAGGTACCAGGATTATAATTTAGTACGCCAGACGCGCGTGTGTTTTATACATAATGCTCATCAGTGACGCTCATATCAAAATATTTATAAAGCCAAACAAAGTTGAAGAGCATCGAAGATACAAAATTCCAAAAAATTGTGCCAAATACGTCTAAGGTAATCTATGCCTGGGATTAAAAAATCCTTAGTTTTTCAAACTTTTGTTTAAATCCAAAGCGAACAAAAATGTTATCTAGTAAACATTCAAGGGCAGATATAGTATCAAAGCATGTCCAATTGACATAGTTTTTTGTGTGTATTGCTACTTAAAAATTACCTAAAAGAGTTTGAACATATATATTCACATTCTGACTTTTCAAATGCCCATTTGATTAAGTGTGTAAATTTGTTTAAAAGTTTAAATCTAAGATAAAAATGCAGCTGGCCCCTCCCAAGGCTATGGATATTGAAATAGTATACGTTAAAAACTTATTTGATATTTCTTATAATGCACAATATGACATTTTATGCAACTGACAAACACATGAGAGGTTTGGCTAACAGTAAAACCCGGTTTAATCCAGCATTTTCAACATAAGAACATTTCTGTTCCAAGTCAGGAATATTACAGTAGTTATCCATTCGTTTTTATATGTTTTAGCTTTTGAATTTGCTGTATGTTTATGAAATTTCCGCTGAGAATTTTCCTCAAAGTTCGGTATTTTTGTTAATTTACTTTGTGTCAGTCTAAAATAACCGTTTAGTCCTCGCTAGACAATTTAAGCCTTGGATTTGTTGTTTCCATCCTCCTTAGTTTCCTGACAAGTTTAGCTACATCTGTTGCTTTGGAGTAAACAAAATATTGTCTGGAACAAAATATTGACTGGAACCTGACTGTGACATTTGGTAAATTTGATTATATCACAATATGATAGACTAAGTGTGTCAAATAGAAAATAACATATTTTTTCTAGAAAAAAAAACCGCCCTGGGAGTATGAAATGGGTTTCAATTTTTGTTTATATATAATGAAGAAAGGGAGCTTTTTTGTGAAGGGTATTGCTTTTTTTCTTTTTCTGTTGAAGACATGTTTACAATATATACATTTCCCAAATCGAAGTTTATTATTTTCTTTTTCTGTCCTTTTCTTCTACTGTTTAAAATCAGAAATCAGAAATATATTTTCTATTCATTTGAAGTGTTTTAAAGGGAAAAGAATAACATCACTATTACCATCACATACGGGTTAAATTATGTATTGCTTTTTCATGAACAATAGCAAAAATAAAATAAGAAAAAAAAAGAGAAAAATATAATATAATCGGATAATTGAGGATTGATTAATAAAGAAGTACTTATTAGGAAATTCGTATCAAGGTTGCAAAGTCAATAATCATGTTTACAAACTATTTTTTACCAGACGGTGACAATTGAAATGGTATTGTTTTTCTAGTTGAAGTTTATAATATCTTTAGTCAATCCTATGAGGAATGTTCATTTCAATATCAGCTTAAGGTCTACTTATTTATATATTTGTTTTTACGACAGTTCAAGGAAGAATGACAAAAAGACCATTTTCTACTAAAGAATATAATTTGACAATGCTGTGTTGAATCTGATGCATTATCTAAAACTAGCCATCACTTACAACTATAACAAAAAACAACGTATACTTCAAACGTTAACCAGTCAGTTTGTTGAACTGCTAAACTAATACTTACCTCAGCAATAATTTAATGATGAATTATGTCAGATCTGTTTTAATAATTAAGTTGAAAAAAAATTGGTAAATTCGTATAAATTTACTCAGGTTTAAAGACATCTGTTACATTTGAACTCTGATTGCATTTAAAGGTAAATCGCACATCTAGCTCTCACATGCTTAGGAAATACTTTTGAGTGTTCATGTTGTGTTGATTTCGACGTGTTTAAGTTAAAGATATTTGGTTTGACAAGGAAACGACCAACAAAGGCAAATAGCAAGAAATAGACATAAAGTTTCAACAATAGACAAATGCGTGTGTGATATGTACAATTATGCCTTATTCTGAGTGTAACAAATCCGTTTTACATAAATATGCCAAAAAATTCAGAAGATAAAAAAGAATCAACAGTTGTTTTTTTCTATTCGTATGATGCGTTTGAGTTTTTGATTTTGCCTTTGTTAAGAGTCTTTTCGTTATACATTTTTGTTAGAGTTCGGTATTTGTGTTATTTAACTTTTTGCTCCTTGTAAAGGTATTGTGTTTTTATATTTACCATTTTCTAGTTGAATATCCAAAAATATTTATGATTTTGCATTTTTTCATATGACGAAAACATTACCCTTACCAACTTTGTTTTGTTCTAGAAATGAAAAAAACCTCAAAACTTTTCGATATGTTGGTGCGTCTAGGAATTAATATTTGTCGTGAACTTTAAACCCCAATCATTGGACACTTTTGATTTATGAATACTTTAAAACTTATAGACGACAACAGGAAGCATAAAACCACTACAACAATAGCTTAATCCGCCTACGGGCAATTTTCCTGTCAGTTATTGTTTATAAACGATATTTTGACCTTTGGCGAAATCACGTGATTTAATCTTCATGTATATAAAAAGGAAGCGATAATGTTAGCATTATAGTACATGTACAACAATCATGGTTCTGATATCCAAAATTGTAAAAGAAGTAAAAAGATGTCTAAAGAAAAGTCAATTTGTTTCGTTGAAATGTGAAGACGATTTTCAGGAGTTGTTTGATTTAGTTATTGAAGGTAATTTTGCACAGGCTCGAGAACGAATGATGGCATATAGGAATGTCAATTTCAAGAACTCTTCAAAGTCTACTTTACTTATTACCACATGTCAGTCAACAATGAATGAAAAAGGTATTCTGACATTTGTACAGTTTTTATTACAGAAAGGTGCTTACATTAATAAAACAGATGCATCGGGAAGAACAGCTATTGATTATTGCGAACAAAATGGACTTCTTCAAGTTAAAAGGTTGCTGTGTGTAACACTAGACTTCATTATTGCTGACAATATTCGCAATTGTTTCTGAGTATTTTGTTCATACCTTTACTATGGTTTTTATTGAACATTATAGTGTTAACCTTGGTTTGCAACAAACTTGAAAATCAGGAGATGGGACATTTGAAGATGTATTTCGTCCGAAAAGCAGATAATAATTTGTATGAAAGCAAAATTATGGTTAGATAATTACAACGTGGCATGAAGTTTTAATTGGCAGGAATGATATGTAATGAATTTTTTTTTTAAAACAGATGCATCGGGAAGAACAGCTATTGATTATTGCAAACAAAATGGACTTCTTCAAGTTAAAAGTTGCTGTGTGTAACACTAGACTTCATTATTGCTGACAATATTCGCAATTGTTTCTGAATATTGTGTTTATATCTTTACTATGGGCTTTATTGAACATTATAGTGTGAACCTTGGTTTGCAACATACTTGAAAATCAGAAGATGGGACATTTGAAGGTGTATTTTGTCCGATAAGCAGATAATATTTTGTATGAAAGCAAAACTATGTTTAGATAATGCAACGTGGCATGAATTTTTAATTGGCAGGAATGATATGTAATGAAAAGTCGTATTTTCTAGTCGACGTTCCGTATGAAGTCCATTCATTGTGTGGCGAATTCGAACAGTTAAGACTAGAAGTGACTTTACTAGCCTATTTATATTTAACTTGTATATATATATATGTAAATAAATATATACTTTATATTTTACGTTTGTTTTACATTATTTACATGTATAGGCATTTAGATATAATCATAAATTTTGATAATTCGTATGGATAAATATTTTTTCAAAGTTTTAAAAAGTATGCATTTTGTTATCGGCTCAATGTTCTGCCAAACCTGTTCCGTATTACATCTTATTATTGTTGTCTGTGTTAGATCTATATACGAATACTGTTTCATCAGTCCGTTTCTATATTAACTCTAGGTAAAGATGAAGACTTTGTCAGAAATCAAATATACAGAGGAGCAACACCTGCTGACTACGACACATCGAAGCAGACTATTAACGATTATAACGACGTATGCGGCGAAATAGATATGGATACCTGGAAACCATTTTTTAATATTATTTGCTGTTTAATTTATTTTTAATCTAAATTCGCTCTTGAAATTAATTTTATCAATTTCTATTTAACAAAAGCAAAATAATTAAGTGTAAACAGCATCTTTATAACCTTTAACTATAAGTATACATACATTCTCCAACCTTTCAAAATGACCACATCGTTGAAAAAGCAAAACACAAATACATAAAAAGTGCATCAATACTGTCGAAATCAAACCTTATCAGCAAACGGAACGGGCGTTGAACAACTGTCATAAACCTGACTTTGCTTATTTCTGAATAAAATAGTTATTTGAACCTTGTGTTATAGATAGCTAAACAACCCACTTGTTTGACAGTGGTTTGAAGTTCCTGTATATTGATAAAATTCGGCAGGCAAACCAACCGAAGATAGCTTGTCAATGTGGAAATATAATAGGACCGAAAGTCAAAACTGTATAAACATATATAACAGAATACAATATCAGTTGCCAAAAGTTAAAACAAATGATACAAAGTCGCCAATAATAAAGTTGCCGTAGTTGATAGTAAACATGACAAAGACACCAATACGTTCTGTTTTGAAGATGATAGTAAACATTACAAAGTCACTGATGTAAAAATAAATGTTGTTGACTGTACAAACCGTATAAAATAAAACCTTACTCGATGAAGTACAAAGGTAAACGAAGCCCTTGTGTACGAATCGAGACTCAAGAACTGACTGAACCAGAAACAATCAAAGTGAAAAACTCGACAGTGGCATGCATGCATTTAAGAATTGAATGCTTCTTTTTGTAAATTTATTGGGGTGTAAAAGCGTTGACCGAAGTACATTTTGTATGAAGCGCGGAAGCGCTTCATTCTAAAAATGTACGCACGGTCAACGCTTTTACAACCCTATAAAGTTACAAAAAGAAGCATTCAATACTTATAATTACATTTTTTAGTTATGATCATGAAAACACGAATTTTATATATTTTATTATTTAATTCACCTGTGCACTTTATTGTTGGAGCACGTGTTATAATGAATGAAAAGTTGTATTGAGCATTGCAACTGCTTACGGAATAACACGTGATGTGCAGTTAGCCAATCAGAATAAAATATTATAATGAAACATACATCTAATGTAATTATATTGAAATGAAACATCACTTTTTTACCGAGATACAGTAGAGACCATTAAATAACACAACACAGAAACTAAACAGATTAAGATATGACACACACAAAAAAACACAGACAAGGGTTCAAACGGCTCCAATTAGTACAAATCAAAACATAGAATCTATAAATTAGTACTATTTGCAATTAATGTATTATTTGCAATTGTTGAAGCTGAAAAATGAATGCATCAGTCCGTAAATTATGAAAACTTTGCACGGATCAATGTACCATGACTGAAATTAAGGGACCAAACATAATCCATGAAAACAAACTATGCCAATGCCAATGTCAATACAAGTGCATAACAAATATTATTTACTTATCATTAGGTGATCCCGTAAACTGACCTAATCACAAACTTCAAAAACTGTTGACGCCGAACCCGACACCGACGCCTCCGGAAACATAAGAACTAAGTTTCACTATTATATGTGACTCCATCACAATGAAACAATTGAAGCGAACCTAAAAATTATTTCTTTTCACAAACGGAACATAGACTTATTTATTAATAAAAAAAATAGTTAGTTTGATGGTTGTATATATCAAATCAAACAGCGTTTAAGCAAACCTAACACAAATTTAAAGTCTTAGATATTTTTTCAAGTTTGTGTAAAAATGAGAAAAAGTTGTACAGCAGAACGTATGCTAGAATGATCATTGGCAACAACACGTGAATCGGGCTTTATATTTAAAATGCGCTAATTATTCCCGCTGTGTTTTTTGTTTACAATTTTGCACAGCTAATAATAGAAACAGTTGTAGAAATTGAAAATTTAAATGTCAAATTTTCAAAACGATCATGTCCTGTGCTAATAAATATATATATATATATCTACCACACATTAAAGATTGACAGGGAAAAGTAAAACCAATTAAGAGAATAATTGATCTTATTGATTTTTAAATTCACTCACAACATACGATAATGACAGAAAATTGAATAAATTTCTAAAGACTTGAATTTTCTTTCCAAGTTGGTTTGGTTTTTGAGGCTTTTTCGCGTTTCAAAGAAGGATTCGTCATTATTTTAGCAAAGCACTCGTCTTGCTTCAATCACAAGTATGTTTTTATATCCACTGACCAGGTCAAAATCACGATCTAAATTGCGTATGCATGTTGAGTAACTATACCGCAATTCGCCTTATCAGAATCTAAAAAACCATGGATAGTTTCATTGTTCGTACCCTAAACGGATAAAAACGTCACGTCATTGGTTGAATTTCCATTGTTTATGGTTTTATTTAACCAATCACGACATTTTGGTGTACCCTTTTGAAAATGTTACCCAAGGTGCAATAGATACTGAAACGGCGAATTGATAGCTGATTTTAGGACTTACTAATATGATTGTCATGACATTTGTTTGCTGCCATCAAGGAATTTTTTTTAAATAAAAAATATCTAAATTATTAGTTTCAATCTTTGAATGCATCACATCATGGTGATATTTAAAAAAAAAAACTGCGTATGCATTAAAACCAAAGCTATAATGGTTAATCTGAATGTTATTGTTTTTATATTGAACCAACATCGCATCCGTTTACGGCTTTGTTGACTGAAATGAATTACTATGTAACGAACTACAAATGTGAAGACAAATGAGTGTTTCAATATTTACATACAGCTTGTAACATTTGTAATTAAATATCGGTTAAAAGTAGCTTGTTCCATAAAAGGCCGGTAAAATTTCAATTTCAAGGCAGTATTTATCCGATAATAATAAATTTAAATGAAGATAATTATACTTCAGATTGTGTAGTTTTAAGAAAAAGAATTATAATTACCTTCTAAAGATCATGAGATCACCCCGTTTGTTCTTGCCAGTGCTTGTGTTGCAATACAGTTTATAGTTTCCTTTGTTGTGTTATGTATACCGTTGTTGTCGATAGATCGTTTGTCATTAGACTGTCAGTTCGTTTTCGACTTATAAGTTTGATTTTTTTTACACAACTTATATTATGGATGAGCATCAGTAATTTTTTAGACAGGATAAAAAAAATCATTACAGATAAACTATTTTGGAGAGAGTTTTGTCTCTTGGAAATGTTATCTTATGGAAAATGTCGTTGATAGCGCTCTCACGTCTTCATTCTTTTTAAAGATATTTATAAAGAGTTTTACAGAAACAATAATTAAAAAGATAGATGTTGGCCTTAAGAAAAATATGTGCAACGCGGAAAACTTCGAAACTCTGCTTTTTTTTTTATCATATATTATTCTTACAAATACTGGGTACTGATAAAAGAACTTACAACTTGGTAATGGAACTGCAAATACGAGCTCTATGTTAACTTGTGCTTTTCATCATGTGGACTTGATTTACTGTGTAATAACTTTTAATTTATCATTCATTAATTCCTGTTACCATATATTTAAATTGGAGGTATATTATAAGTAAGGATTAGGTTGCCGTGATACTTATTAATTGATTATATCACATAAGTGTGTCAAATAGAAAATAACGTACTTTTTCTAGAAAAAAACACCCTGGGAGTATGAAATGTGTTCAATTTTGTTTATGTATAATGAAGAAATGGAGCTTTTTTGTGAAGGGAACTGCTTTTTATGTTTTCCCTTTGAAGACATGTTTACAATATAATACATTTCCTAAATCGAAGTTTATTATTTTCTATTCATTTGATGTGTTTTAAAGGAAAATAAATAACATCACTATAACCCATCACATACGGGTTAAATTATGTATTGGTTTTTCATGAATAGCAATAGCAAAAAACAAAAAATAAGAAAAAAAGAGAAAAAAATCTATAATCGATAATTGAGGATTGATTAATAAAGAAGTCCTTATTATGAAGTTCGTATCAAGGTTGCAAAGTCAATCATCATGTTTACAAACTAATTTTTACCACATGGTGACAATTGAAACGGTATTGTTTCTATAATTGAAGTTTCTAATATCTTTAGTCAATCCTCTGAGGAAAGTTCATTTGAATATCAGCTTACGCATGAGGTCTACTTATTTATATATTTTTAAGTGTTTCTTTTTGTGTTGATTTCGACGTGTGTAAGTTGGAGATATTTGGTTTGACAATGAAACACCAAGGAAACGACCAACAGAGGCAGATAGCAAGAAATAGACATAACGCGTGTGTGACATGTACCATTATGCCTTATTCTGAGTATAACAAATCCGTTTTACATAAATATGCCACAAAATGCCGAAGATAAAAAAGAATCAGCAGTTTTTTTTCTATTCGTATGATGCGTTTGAGGTTTTGATTTTGCCATTTGTTAAGAGTCTTTTCGTTATACATTTTTGTTAGAGTTCGATATTTGTGTTATTTAACTTTTTGCTCCTTGTAAAGGTATTGTGTTTTTATATTTACCATTTTCTAGTTGAATATTCAAAAATATTTATGATTTGTCATTTTGTCATGTGATGAAAACATTCATTTCTAGACCAAAACAAATTTGGTAAGGGACCAAATTTGTTTTAAGTTGGTAAGGGACAAACTTTGTTTTGTTATAGAAATGAAAAAACCTCAAAACTTTTCGATATGTTGGTGTGTCTAGGGATTACCATGTGTCGTGAACTGTAAACCCAAATAATTGGACACTTTGGATATATAAATACTTTAAACCTTATAGATGACAGGAAGCCTAAAATCACTAAAACAATAAATTCATACGCCTACGGGGAATTTTCCTGTCAGTTATTGTTTATTAACGATATTTTGATCTTTGGCGAAATCACGTGATTAAATCTTCATGTATATAAAAAGGAAGCGATAATGTTAGCATTATACAACAATTATGGTTATGATATCCAAAATTGTAAAAGAAGTAAAAAGATGTCTAGAGAAAAGTCAATTTGTCTCGTTGAAATGTGAAGACGATTTTCAGGAGTTGTTTGATTTAGTTATTGAAGGTAATTTTGCACAGGCTCGAGAACGAATGATGGCATATAGGAATGTCAATTCCAAGAACTCTTCAAAGTCTACTTTACTTATTACCACATGTCTGTCAACAACGGATGAAAAAAATATTCTGACATTTGTACAGTTTTTATTACAGAAAGGTGGTTACATTAATAAAACAAATGCATCGGGAAGAACAGCTATTGATTATTGCGAACAAAATTGAACTTCTTCAAGTTGAAAGGTTGCTGTGTGTAACACTAGACTTTATTATTGCTGACAATATTCGCAATTGTTTCTGAATATTGTGTTCATACCTTTACTATGGTTTTTATTGAACATTATAGTGTCAACCTTGGTTTGCAACATACCTGAAAATCAGAAGATGGGACATTTGAAGATGTATTTCGTCCGAAAAGCAGATAATAATTTGAATGAAAGCAAAATTATGGTTAGATAATTAAACCGTGGCATGGAATTATGAGTTTTATTTTGTTTTTTGTCCATAGATTTATGAGTTTTATTTTGTTTTTTGTCCATTGATTTATGAGATTTATTTTGTTTTTTGTCCATGGATTTATGAGTTTTATATGTTTTTTGTCCATGGATTTATGAGTTTTATTTTGTTTTTTTTTGTCCATGGATTTATGAGTTTTATTTTGTTTTTTGTCCATGGATTTATGAGTTTTTATTTTAGATTTATGAGTTTTATTTTGTTTTTTGTCAATGGATTTATGAGTTTTGTTTTGTTTTTTGTCCATAGATTTATGAGTTTTATTTTGGATTAATGAGTTTTATTTTGTTTTTTGTCCATGGATTTATGAGTTTTATTTTGTTTTTTGTCCATGGATTTATAAGTTTTATTTTGTTTTTTATCCATGGATTTATGAGTTTTATTTTGTTTTTTGTCCATGGGTTTATGAGTTTTATTTTGTTTTTTGTCCATGGATTTATGAGTTTTGTTTTGTTTTTTGTCCATGGATTTATGAGTTTTATTTAGTTTTTTGTCCATGGATTTATGAGTTTTGAACAGTGGTATACTACTGTTGCATTTATTCAGAAACCTGACTTTGCTTATTTCTGAATAAAATAGTTATTTAAAACCTTGTGTTATAGATAGCTAAACATCCCACGTGTTTGACAGTGGTTTGAAGTTCATGTTTATTGACAAACCAACCGAAGATAGCTTGTCAATGTGGAAATATAATAGGACCAGGCAGTCAAAACTGTATAAACATATATAACAGAATACAATATCAGTTGCCAAAAGTTAAAGCATAAAAACTAACAAACAAATGTAACAAAGTCGCCAATTATAAAGTTGCCGTAGTTGATAGTAAACATGAAAAAGACACCAATACGTTCTGTTTTGAAGATGATAGTAAACATTACAAAGTCACTGATGTAAAAATAAATGTTGTTGACTGTACAAACCGTATAAAATAAAACCTTACTCGATGAAGTACAAGGGTAAACGATGCCCTTGCGTACGAATCGAGATTTGACGATCTGAAAGATAGCTTTTCTATCCATGATAAGAGCTGATCATTTATGCCAGATTGTTGAAGTTTAAATAAAAGTCCTTTATGCCAAACTGTTTCGAAAGCTCTAGATACATCACAAAATACAAACCTTACATCCCTCCCACTATCCATAATACTAATAATTTTATGATATATTTCAATTAACTGATTAACAGTAGAGTCACCTGGCTGGAATCCAGATTGAAACTTTGACAAAAGGTTGTTACTTCTCAAATAATTATATAAATGTTTAAATAGAACTTTTTCAATAACCTTACAAACAATACTAGTAACAGATATTGGACGATAGTTTAGAGCTGAATGTGGACTACCTTTTCCTTTAAAAATAGGATTAACATGTGCAATTTTCCATAAAAGTGGAACTTGTTAAACTGATAGAGACATATTAAATAACTTAGTTAATGGTTTAGAAATAAAGCTAGCAACCTCTTTTAAAATTCTAGGACTGATACCGTCAGGTCCAGCTGGTTTGTTAACATTCAAGATTTTTAACTGATCTAAAAATTCTTTCTCAGTGATGACATTTGAACTGACTGAACCAGAACACCCAAAGTAAAAAACTCCACAGTGGCATGCATGCATATTGAAATGAGAAATCACTTTTTTACCGAGATACAGCAGAGATCATTGCATAACACAACACAGAAACTAAACAGATTAAGATTTGACACACAAAAAAACACAGACAAGGGTTCAAACGGCGCCAATTATATAGTACAATACAAAACTTAAAGGTTGACACAGAAAAGTGTCTTTTCTGAATAAAAAACATCAAAACATAGAATCTATAATTTAGTACTATTTGCAATTAATGTATTATTTGAAATTGATGAAATTGAAAAAGGAATGCCTCAGTCCGTAAATTATGAAAACTTTGGACGGATCAATGTACCATGACTGATATTAAGGGACCACACATAATCCATGGAAACAAGATATGCCAATGCCAATGTCAATACAAGTGCATAACAAATATTATGTACTTATCATTAGGTGATCCCGTAAACTGACCTAATCACAAACTTTAAAAACTGTTCACGCCGAACCCGACACCGACGCCTCCGGAAACATAAGAACTAAGTTTCACTATTATATGTGACTCCATCAAAATGAAACAATTGAAGCAAACCCAAAAAATAATTTCATTTCACAAACGGAACATTTATTAATAAAAAAAATTAGTTAGTTTGATGGTTGTATATATCAAATCAAACAGGGTTTAAGCAAACCTAACACAAATTTAAAGTCTTAGATATTTTTTCAAATTTTTGTAAAAACGAGAAAACGTTGTACAGCAGAACGTATGCTAGAATGACCATTGGCAACAGCACGTGAATCGGGCATTATATTTAAAATGCGCTAATTATTCCCGCTGTGTTTTTTGTTTACAATTTTGCACAGATGATAATAGAAACAATTGTAGAAATTGAAAATTTAAATGTCAAATTTTCAAAACGATCATGTCCTGTGCTAATAAATATATATATATATATATCTACCATACATTAAAGATTGACAGGGAAAAATATTTATGAATGCAATTATTATATTTACTTGTGTCAAATAAAACCAATTAAGAGAATAATTGATCTTATTGATTTTTAAATTCACTCACAACATACGATAATGACAGAAAATTGAATAAATTTAAAAAGACTTGAAATTTCTTTCCAAGTTGGTTTGGTTTTTGAGGCTTTTTCGCGTTTCAAATCTATATTCAAAGAAGGAATCATCATTAATTTAGCAAAGCACTCGTCTTGCTTCAATCACAAGTATGTTTTTATATCCACTGACCAGGTCAAAATCACGATCTAAATTGCGTATGCATGTTGAGTAACTATACCGCAATTCGCCTGATCAGAATCTAAAGAACCATGGATAGTTTCATTTTTCGTACCCTAAACGGATAAAAACGTCACGTCATTGGTTGAATTTCCATTGTTTATGGTATTTTTAACCAATCACGACATTTTAGTGTACCCTTTTGAAAATGTTACCCATGGTGCAATAGATTCTGAATCGGCGAATTGATAACATATTTTAGGACTTACTAATATGATTGCCATGACATTTGTTTGCTGCCTTCAAGGATTTTTTTGTAATAAAGAATATCTAAATTATTAGTTTCAATCTTTGAATGCATCACATCATGGTGATATTTAAAAAAAAAAAACTGCGTATGCATTAAAACCAAAGCTATAATGGTTAATCTGAATGTTATTGTTTTTATATTGAACCAACATCGCATCCGTTTACGGCTTTGTTGACTGAAATGAATTACTATGTAACGAACTACAAATGTGAAGACAAATGAGTGTTTCAATATTTACATACAGCTTGTAACATTTGTAATTAAATATCGGTTAAAAGTAGCTTGTTCCATAAAAGGCCGGTAAAATTTCAATTTCAAGGCAGTATTTATCCGATAATAATAAATTTAAATGAAGATAATTATACTTCAGATTGTGTAGTTTTAAGAAAAAGAATTATAATTACCTTCTAAAGATCATGAGATCACCCCGTTTGTTCTTGCCAGTGCTTGTGTTGCAATACAGTTTATAGTTTCCTTTGTTGTGTTATGTATACCGTTGTTGTCGATAGATCGTTTGCCGTTAGACTGTCAGTTCGTTTTCGACTTATGAGCTTGATTTTTTTTACACAACTTATATTATGGATGAGCATCAGTAATTTTTTGGACAGGATAAAAAAATCATTACAGATAAACTATTTCGGAGAGAGTTTTGTCTCTTGGAAATGTTATCTTAAGGAAAATTTCGTTGATAGCGCTCTCACGTCTTCATTCTTTTTAAAGATATTTATAAGGAGTGTTACAGAACCAATAATTAAAAAGATAGATGTTGGCCTTAAGACAAATATGTGCAACGCGGAAAACTTCGAAACTCTGCTTTTTTTTTATCATATATTATTCTTACACATACTGGGTACTGATAAAAGAACTTACAACTTGGTAATGGAACTGCAAATACGAGCTCTATGTTAATTTGTGCTTTTCATCATGTGGACTTAATTTACTGTGTAATAACTTTCAATTTATCATTCCTTAATTCCTGTTACCATATATTTAAAGTGGAGGTATTATAAGTAAGGATTAGGTTGCCGTGATACTTATTAATTGATTATATCACATAAGTGTGTCAAATAGAAAATAACATATTTTTTCTAGAAAAAAACACCCTGGGAGTATGAAATGGGTTTCAATTTTGTTTATGTATAATGAAGAAATGGAGCTTTTTTGTGAAGGGAACTGCTTTTTATGTTTTCCTGTTGAAGACATGTTTACAATATATACATTCCCTTAATCGAAGTTTATTATTTTCTATTCATTTGATGTGTTTTAAAGGAAAATAAATAACATCACTATTACCCATCACATACGGGTTAAATTATGTATTGGTTTTTCATGAATAGCAATAGCAAAAAAAAATAAAATAAGAAAACAAAGAGAAAAAAATCTATAATCGAATAATTGAGGATTGATTAATTATGAAGTCCTTATTATGAAGTTCGTATCAAGGTTGCAAAGTCAATCATCATGTTTACAAACTGATATTTACCAGATGGTGACAATTGAAACGGTATTGTTTCTTTAATTGAGGTTTCTAATATCTTTATTCAATCCTATGAGGAAAGTTCATTTTAATATCAGCTTACGCATGAGTTCTACTTATAGATATATTTATGTATTTCTTTTTGTGTTGATTTCGACGTGTGTAAGTTGGCGATATTTGGTTTGACAATGAAACACCAAGGAAACGACCAACAGAGGCAGATAGCAAGAAATAGACATAATGCGTGTGTGATATGTACAATTATGCCTTATTCTGAGTGTAACAAATCCGTTTTACATAAAAATGCCACAAAATGCCGAAGATAAAAAAGAATCAGCAGTTTTTTTTTCTATTCGTATGATGCGTTTGAGGTTTTGATTTTGCCATTTGTTAAGAGTCTTTTTGTATATATTTTTGTTAAAGTTCGGTATTTGTGTTATTTAACTTTTTGCTCCTTGTAAAGCTATTGTGTATTTATATTTACCATTTTCTAGTTGATTATCCAAAAATACTTATGATTTCGCATTTTTTCATGTGATGAAAACATTCATTTCAAAACAAAGTTGGTGAGGGACCAACTTTGTTTTGTTATAGAAATGAAAAAACCTCAAAACTTTTCGATATGTTGGTGCGTCTAGGGATTACCATTTGTCGTGAACTTTAAACCCCAATAATTGGACACTTTGGATTTATAGATACTTTAAAATTTAAAACTTATAGACGACAGGAAGCCTAAAATCACTAAAACAATAACTTAATCCGCCTACGGGGAATTTTCCTGTCAGTTATTGTTTATTAACGATATTTTGACCTTTGGCGAAATCACGTGATTTAATATTGTATCATGTATATAAAAAGGAAGCGATAATGTTAGCATTATACAACAATCATGGTTCTGATATCCAAAATTATAAAAGAAGTAAAAAGATGTCTAAAGAAAAGTCAATTTGTCTCGTTGAAATGTGAAGACGATTTTCAGGAGTTGTTTGATTTAGTTATTGAAGGTAATTTTGCACAGGCCCGAGAACGAATGATGGCATATAGCAATGTCAATTTCAAGAACTCTTCAAAGTCTACTTTACTTATTACCACATGTCAGTCAACAATGAATGAAAAAGGTATTCTGACATTTGTACAGTTTTTATTACAGAAAGGTGCTTACATTAATAAAACAGATGCATCGGGAAGAACAGCTATTGATTATTGCGAACAAAATGGACTTCTTCAAGTTAAAAGGTTGCTGTGTGTAACACTAGACTTCATTATTGCTGACAATATTCGCAATTGTTTCTGAATATTGTGTTCATACCTTTACTATGGTTTTTATTGAACATAATAGTGTCAACCTTGGTTTGCAACATACTTGAAAATCAGGAGATGGGACATTTGAAGATGTATTTCGTCCGAAAAGCAGATAATAATTTGTATGAAAGCAAAGTTATGGTTAGATAATTACAACGTGGCATGCATTTTTAATTGGCAGGAATGATATGTAATGATTTTTTTTAAACAGATGCATCGGGAAGAACAGCTATTGATTATGGCAAACAAAATGGACTTCTTCAAGTTAAAAGGTTGCTGTGTGTAACGAAATGAAAGGTCGGATTTTCTAGTCGACGTATCTTGTTACGTTCCGCATTAAGTCCATTCATTGTGTGGCGAGTTCGAACAGTTAAAACTAGAAGTGACTTTACAAGCTTATTTTGTATTTAACTTTTGTATATATCTAAATAAATATATACTTTATATTTTACGTTTGTTTTACATTATTTACATGTATAAGCATTTAGATATAATCATAATTTTTGATAATTCGTATAAATTAATATTTTTTCAAAGTTTTTAAAAGTATGCATTTTGTTATCGGCTCAATGTTGTGCCAAACCTGTTCCGTATTACATCTTATTATTGTTGTCTGTGTTAGATCTATATAAGTTACTATTTCATTAGTCCGTTTTTATATTAACTCTAGGTAAAGATGAATAAAATTGAGAATGGAAATGGGGAATGTGCCAAAGAGACAACAACCCGACCATAGAAAAAAACAACAGCAGAAGTTCACCAACAGGTCTTCAATGTAGCGAGAAATTCCCGCACCCGGAGGCGTCCTTCAACTGGCCCCTAAACAAATATATACTAGTTCAGTGATAATGAACGCCATACTAATTTCCAAATTGTACACAAGAAACTAAAATTAAAATAATACAAGACTAACAAAGGCCAGAGGCTCCTGACTTGGGACAGGCGCAAAAATGCGGCGGGGTTAAACATGTTTGTGAGATCTCAACCCTCCCCCTATACCTCTAGCCAATGTAGAAAAGTAAACGCATAACAATACGCACATTAAAATTCAGTTCAAGAGAAGTCCAAGTCTGATGTCAGAAGATGTAACCAAAGAAAATAAACAAAATGACAATAATACATAAATAACAACAGACTACTAGCAGTTAACTGACATGCCAGCTCCAGACTTCAATTAAACTGACTGAAAGATTATGATTTCATCATATGAACATCAGGCACAATCTTTCCCGTTACGGGTTTAGTATCATACCATCATAACATATATATATGAGAAGAACATAACCCGTGTCATGCCAACAACTGGTTTTTGAATAAATGTGTTTAGTTCCGATGCAAAGACCCTATAAGTGAATCAATATTAACGCCAAAATATGCAATCTTTAATGACCTGACAACAGTATCGTAAATATATCCCTTCTTAATAAGTCTATTCAAAGGTTTTCTTAGTTTTTGAGGTGAATACTGACACCTTTGTGCTTTATAAAGAATATTTCCATAAAAAATTGGATGTGAAGTACCTGAACGTATAAGAAGTCTGCATGTTGAGCTATATTTACGAATGATGTCCTTATACCGATGATAAAATTTAGTAAATGTTTTGACTAGTTTGTGATATCGAAAACCCTGGTGTAATAATTTTTCAGTAATACATAAAGTTCTCTCTTTAAAATCTAAAACATTGTTACATACTCGAGCGAATCGTACAAGTTGAGATATATAAACACCGTAAGATGGTGACAAGGGAACGTCACCATCTAAAAATGGATAATTAACGATAGGAAATGAAAAATCATCTCTTTTCTCATAAATTTTAGAATTCAGCTTTCCGTTAGTGATATAGATATCAAGATCGAGGAAAGCGCATTGGTCATTGTTAGTATTAGTTTTATTTAAAGTAAGTTCAACAGGATAAATTTCTTTAATAGACATACTGAAGTCGTCATTATTGAGAGCCAACATATCATCCAAATATCTAAAAGTATTATTAAATTTGTTTATTAGATGTTTTTTCGATGGGTCTTTACTTATTTTTGTCATAAATTGTAACTCATAGCAATACAAAAATAGGTCCGCAATAAGTGGTGCACAGTTTGTCCCCATTGGAATTCCGATAATCTGACGATATACGGAATCCCCAAAGCGAACAACAATGTTATCTAGTAAAAATTCAAGGGGATATATAGTATCAAAGCATGTCCAATTGACATAGTTTTTTGTTTATTGCTACTAAAAAATGACCTAAAAGAAGAATGAAAATGAAGACTTTGTCAGAAATCAAATATACAGAGGAGCAACACGTGCTGACTACGACAAATCGAAGCAGACTATTAACGATTATAACGACGTATAGGGCGAAATAGATATGGATACCTGCAAACCATTTTCTAATAATATTATTTGCTGTTTAATTGTATTTTTAATCTAAATTCGCTCTTATAATTCATTCTATAAATTTCTATTTAACAAAAGCAAAATAATTAAGAGTAAAACAGCATCGTTAAAACCTTTAACTATAAGTATACATACATTCTCCAGCCTTTCAAAATGACTAAATCGTTGAAGAAGTAAAACACAAATATATAAAAAGTGCATCAATACTGTCGAAATTAAACCTTATCAGCAAACGGAACGGGCGTTGAACAACTGTCATAAACCTAACTTTGCTTATTTCTGAATAACATAGTTATTTAAAACCTTGTGTTATAGATAACTAAACATCCCACTTGTTTGACAGTGGTTTGAAGTTCATGTATATTGACAAAATTCGGCAGGCAAACCAACCGAAGATAGCTTGTCAATGTGGAAATATAATAGGACCAGGCAGTCAAAACTGTATAAACATATATAACAGAATACAATATCAGTTGCCAAAAGTTAAAACATAAAAACAAACAAACAAATGTAACAAAGTCGCCAATAATAAAGTTGCCGTAGTTGATAGTAAACATGACAAAGACACCAATACGTTCTGTTTTGAAGATGATAGTAAACATTACAAATTCACTGATGTAAAACAAGTGTTGTTGACTGTACAAACTGTATAAAATAAAACCTTACTCGATGAAGTAAAAGGGTAAACGAAGCCCTTGCGTACGAATCGCGACGCAAGAACTGACTGAACCAGAAACAATCAAAGTGAAAAACGCGACAGGGGCATGCATGCATATTGAAATGAAAAATCACTTTTTTATCGAGATACAGTAGAGACCATGATTTTAATAACAAAACACAGAAACTAAACAGATTAAGATATGACACACACAAAAAAACACAAACAAGGGTTCAAACGGCTCCAATTAGTACAATTCAAAACATAGAATCTATAAATTAGTACTATTTGTAATTAATGTATTATTTGCAATTGTTGAAGCTGAAAAAGAAATGCATCAGTCCGTAAATTATGAAAACTTTGCACGGATCAATGTACCATGACTGAAATTAAGGGACCAAACATAATCCATGAAAACAAACTATGCCAATGCCAATGTCAATACAAGTGCATAACAAATATTATTTACTTATCATTAGGTGATCCCGTAAACTGACCTAATCACAAACTTTCAAAACTGTTGACGCCGAACCCGACACCGGCGCCTCCGGAAACATAAGAACTAAGTTTCACTATTATATGTGACTCCATCACAATGAAACAATTGAAGCGAACCTAAAAATTATTTCTTTTCACAAACGGAACATAGACTTATTTATTAATAAAAAAAATAGTTAGTTTGATGGTTGTATATATCAAATCAAACAGCGTTTAAGCAAACCTAACACAAATTTAAAGTCTTAGATATTTTTTCAAGTTTGTGTAAAAATGAGAAAAAGTTGTACAGCAGAACGTATGCTAGAATGATCATTGGCAACAACACGTGAATCGGGCTTTATATTTAAAATGCGCTAATTATTCCCGCTGTGTTTTTTGTTTACAATTTTGCACAGCTAATAATAGAAACAGTTGTAGAAATTGAAAATTTAAATGTCAAATTTTCAAAACGATCATGTCCTGTGCTAATAAATATATATATATATATATACCATACATTAAAGATTGACAGGGAAAAAATATTTATGAATGCAATTATTATATTTACTTGTGTCAAATTAAACCAATTAAGAGAATAATTGATCTTATTGATTTTTAAATTCACTCACAACATACGATAATGACAGAAAATTGAATAAATTTAAAAAGACTTGAATTTTCTTTCCAAGTTGGTTTGGTTTTTGAGGCTTTTTCGCGCTTCAAAGAAGGAATCATCATTAATTTAGCAAAGCACTCGTCTTGCTTCAATCACAAGTATGTTTTTATATCCACTGACCAGGTCAAAATCACGATCTAAATTGCGTATGCATGTTGAGTAACTATACCGCAATTCGCCTTATCAGAATCTAAAGAACCATGGATAGTTTCATTTTTCGTACCCTAAACGGATAAAAACGTCACGTCATAGGTTGAATTTCCATTGTTTATGGTATTTTTAACCAATAACGACATTTTGGTGTACCCTTTTGAAAATGTTACCCAAGGTGCAATAGATTCTGAATCGGCGAATTGATAGCTTATTTCAGTACTTACTAATATGATTGCAATGACATTTGTTTCCTGCCTTCAAGGAATTTTTTTTAAATAAAAAATATCTAAATTATTAGTTTCATTGAATGCATCACATCATGGTGATATTTAAAAAAAACTGCGTACGCATTAAAACTACAGCTATAATGGTTAATCTGAAAGTTATTGTTTTTATATTGAACCAACATCGCATCCGTTGACGGCTTTGTTGACTGAAATGAATTACTATGTAGCTTTGGAACTACAAATGTGAAGACAAATGAGTGTTTCAATACTTATATACTGCTTGTAACATATGTAATTAAATATCGGTTAAAAGTAGCTTGTTCCATAAATGGCCGGTAAAATTTCAATTTCAAGGCAGTATTTATCCGATAATAATAAATTTAAATGAAGATAATTATACTTCAGAAAAAGAATTATTTTTACCTTCTAAATATCACGAGATCACCCCCTTTGTTCTTGCCAGCGCTTGTGTTGTAAAACAGTTTATAGTTTCCTTTGTTGTGTTATGTATACCGTTGTTGTCGATAGATCGTTTGCCATTAGACTGTCAGTTCGTTTTCGACGTACAAGTTTGATTTTTTTTACACAACTTATATTATGGATGAGCATCAGTAATTTTTGGACAGGATAAAAAAATCATTACAGATAAACTATTTCGGAGAGAGTTTTGTCTCTTGCAAATGTTATCTTATGGAAAATTTCATTGATAGCGCTCTCACGTCTTCATTTTTTTTTAAAGATAGTTATAAGGCGTGTTACAGAACCAATAACTAAACAGATAGATGTTGGCCTTAAGATAAATATGTGCAACGCGGAAATCTTCGAAACTCTGCTTTTTTTTTATCATATATTATTCTTACAAATACTGGGTACTGATAAAAGAACTTACAACTTGGTAATGGAACTGCAAATACGAGCTCTATGTTAATTTGTGCTTTTCATCATGTGGACTTAATTTACTATGTAATAACTTTCAATTTATCATTCCTTAATTCCTGTTACCATATATTTAAAGTGGAGGTATTGTAAGTAAGGATTAGATTGCCGTGATACTTATTAATTGATTATATCACATAAGTGTGTCAAATAGAAAATAACATATTTTTTCTAGAAAAAACCACCCTGGGAGTATGAAATGGGTTTGAATTTTGTTTATGTATAATGAAGAAATGGAGCTTTTTTGTGAAGGGAACTGCTTTTTATGTTTTCCTGTTGAAGACATGTTTACAATATATACATTTCTTAAATCGAAGTTTATTATTTTCTATTCATTTGATGTGTTTTAAAGGAAAATAAATAACATCACTATTACCCATCACATACGGGTTAAATTATGTATTGGTTTTTCATGAATAGCAATAGCAAAAAAAAAAAAAAAAGAAAACAAAGAGACAAAATCTATAATCGAATAATTGAGGATTGATTAATAAAGAAGTCCTTATTATGAAGTTCGTATCAAGGTTGCAAAGTCAATCATCATGTTTACAAACTAATTTTTACCAGATGGTGACAATTGAAACGGTATTGTTTCTCTAATTGAGGTTTCTAATATCTTTAGTCAATCCTCTGAGGAAAGTTCATTTTAATATCAGCTAACGCATGAAGTCTACTTATAGATATATTTATGTGTTTCTTTTTGTGTTGATTTCGACGTGTGTAAGTTTGAGATATTTGGTTTAACAATGAAACACCAAGGAAACGACCAACAAAGGCAGATAGCAAGAAATAGACATAATGCGTGTGTGATATGTACAATTATGTCTTATTCTGAGTGTAACAAATCCGTTTTACATAAAAATGCCGCAAAATGCCGAAGATAAAAAAGAATCAGCAGTTTTTTTTCTATTCGTATGATGCGTTTGAGGTTTTGATTTTGCCATTTGTTAAGAGTCTTTTCGTTATACATTTTTGTTAGAGTTCGGTATTTGTGTTATTTAACTTTTTGCCCCTTGTAAAGGTAGTGCGTTTCTATATTTACCATTTTCTAGTTGAGTATCCAAAAATATTTATGATTTCGCATTTTTTCATGTGATGAAAACATTCATTTCTAGACCAAAACAAAGTAGGTAAGGGACCAACTTTGTTCTAAGTTGGAAAGGAACCAACTTTGTTTTACGTTGGTAAGGGACCAACTTTGTTTTAAGTTGGTAAGGGACCACCTTTGTTTTAAGTTGGTAAGGGACCAACTTTGTTTTAAGTTGGTAAGGGACCACCTTTGTTTTAAGTTGGTAAGGGACCACCTTTGTTTTAAGTTGGTAAGGAACCAACTTTGTTTTAGTTTGGTAAGGGACCAACTTTGTTTAAGTTTGGTAAGGGACCAACTTTGTTTTAGTTTGGTAAGGGATCAACTTTGTTTTAGTTTGGTAAGGGACCAACTTTGTTTTAGTTTGGTAAGGGACCAACTTTGTTTTAAGTTGGTAAGGGACCAACTTTGTTTTGTTATAGAAATGAAAATTTTTTTGATATGTTGGTGCGTCTAGGGATTACCATTTGTCGTGAACTGTAAACCCCAATAATTGGACACTTTTGGATTTATAAATACTTTAAACCTTGTAGACGACAGGAAGCCTAAAATCACTAAAACAATAACTTCATCCGCCTACAGGGAATTTTCCTGTCAGTTATTGTTTATTAACGATATTTTGACCTTTGGCGAAATCACGTGATTTAATCTTCATGTATATAAAAAGGAAGCGATAATGTTAGCATTATAGTACATGTACAACAATCATGGTTCTGATATCCAAAATTGTAAAAGAAGTAAAAAGATGTCTAAAGAAAAGTCAATTTGTCTCGTTGAAATGTGAAGACGATTTTCAGGAGTTGTTTGATTTAGTTATTGAAGGTAATTTTGCACAGGCTCGAGAACGAATGATGGCATATAGCAATGTCAATTTCAAGAACTCTTCAAAGTCTACTTTACTTATTACCACATGTCAGTCAACAATGAATGAAAAAGGTATTCTGACATTTGTACAGTTTTTATTACAGAAAGGTGCTTACATTAATAAAACAGATGCATCGGGAAGAACAGCTATTGATTATTGCGAACAAAATGGACTTCTTCAAGTTAAAAGGTTGCTGTGTGTAACACTAGACTTCATTATTGCTGACAATATTCGCAATTGTTTCTGAGTATTGTGTTCATACCTTTACTATGGTTTTTATTGAACATTATAGTGTTAACCTTGGTTTGCAACATACTTGAAAATCAGGAGATGGGACATTTGAAGATGTATTTCGTCCGAAAAGCAGATAATAATTTGTATGAAAGCAAAATTATGGTTAGATAATTACAACGTGGCATGAAGTTTTAATTGGCAGGAATGATATGTAATGAAATTTTTTTTAAAACAGATGCATCGGGAAGAACAGCTATTGATTATTGCAAACAAAATGGACTTCTTCAAGTTAAAAGTTGCTGTGTGTAACACTAGACTTCATTATTGCTGACAATATTCGCAATTGTTTCTGAATATTGTGTTTATACCTTTACTATGGGCTTTATTGAACATTATAGTGTGAACCTTGGTTTGCAACATACTTGAAAATCAGAAGATGGGACATTTGAAGATGTATTTCGTCCGATAAGCAGATAATATTTTGTATGTTTTGTATGAAAGCAAAACTATGTTTAGATAATGCAACGTGGCATGAATTTTTAATTGGCAGGAATGATATGTAATGAAAAGTCGTATTTTCTAGTCGACGTTCCGTATGAAGTCCATTCATTGTGTGGCGAGTTCGAACAGTTAAGACTAGAAGTGACTTTACTAGCCTATTTATATTTAACTTGTATATATATGTAAATAAATATATACTTTATATTTTACGTTTGTTTTACATTATTTACATGTATAGGCATTTAGATATAATCATAATTTTTGATAATTCGTATGGATAAATATTTTTTCAAAGTTTTAAAAAGTATGCATTTTGTTATCGGCTCAATGTTCTGCCAAACCTGTTTTATGACAAAGACACCAATACGTTCTGTTTTGAAGATGATAGTAAACATTACAAATTCACTGATGTAAAAATAAATGTTGTTGACTGTACAAACCGTATAAAATAAAACCTTACTCGATGAAGTACAAAGGTAAACGAAGCCCTTGTGTACGAATCGAGACTCAAGAACTGACTGAACCAGAAACACTCAAAGTTAAAAACTCGACAGTGGCATGCATGCATATTGAAATGAAAAATCACTGTTTTTACCGAGATACAGTTTAGACCATTAAATAACACAACACAGAAACTAAACAGATTAAGATATGACACACAAAAAAAACACAGACAAGGGTTCAAACGGCACCATTTAGTACCAAAAAAAAATAGAATCTATAGATTAGTACTATTTGCAATTAATGTATTATTTGCAATTGTTGAAGCTGAAAAAGAAATGCATCAGTCCGTAAATTATAAAAACTTTGCACGGATCCATGTACCATGACTGAAATTAAGGGACTAATCATAATCCATGGAAACAAGATATGCCGATGCCAATGCCAATACAAGTGCATAACAAATATTATTTACTTATCATTAGGTGATCCCGTAAACTGACCTAATCACAAACTTTAAAAACTGTTGACGCCGAACCCGACACCGACGCCTCCGGAAACATAAGAACTAAGTTTCACTATTATATGTGACTCCATCAAAATGAGACAATTGATACTACAGATACAGTTAAGTCGGCTTCATATCTTGACTTACATCTAGAAATTGACAATGAGGGTCGGTTGAAAATAAAACTTTACGACAAATGAGATGATTTCAGCTTTCCAATTGTGAACTTTCCATTTCTAAGTAGCAACATTCCAGCAGCACCTGCATACGGGGTATATATCTCCCAATTGATACGATATTCCCGTGCTTGCATTTTCTATCATGATTTTCTTGATAGAGGGTTACTGCTCACAAGGAAGCTATTAAACCAAGAGTTCCAAATGGTGAAGTTGAAATCATCCCTTCGTAAATTTTACGGACGCCATCACGAGTTGGTTGACCGTTATGGAATAACCGTTTCACAAATGATATCGGATATGTTCCTCACGTCGTAACTATATCAGACTACCGAATTAGACTATTTACCGGATTTGTAATCACATAAGCAACACGACGGGTGCCACATGTGGAGCAGGATCTGCTTACCCTTCCGGAGCACCTGAGGTCACCCCTTGTTTTTGGTGGGGTTCGTGTTGTTTATTCTTTAGTTTTCTATGTTGTGTCATGTGTACTATTGTTTTTCTGTTTGTCTTTTTCATTTTGAGCCATGGCGTTGTCAGTTTGTTTTAGATTTATGAGTTTGACTGTCCCTTTGGTATCTTTCGTCCCTCTTTTGAAGAAAACCCAAAAAATTTCACAAACGGAACATAGACTTATTTATTAATAAAAAAAAATAGTTAGTTTGATGGTTGCATATATCAAATCAAACAGCGTTTAAGAAAACCTAACACAAATTTAAAGTCTTAGATATTTTTTCAAATTTTGTGTAAAAACGAGAAAACGTTGTACAGCAGAACGTATGCTAGAATGACCATTGGCAACAACATGTGAATCGGGCTTTAGATTTAGAATGCGCTAATTATTCCCGCTGTGTTTTTTGTGTACAATTTTGCACAGCTGATAATAGAAACAGTTGTAGAAATTGAAAATTCAAATGTCAAATTGTCAAAACGATCATGTCCTGTGCTAATAAATATATATATATGTCTACCATACATTAGGGATTGACAAGGAAAAATATTTATGGATGCAATTATTATATTTACTTGTGTCAAATAAAACCAATTAAGGGCATATCCAACAGTTTCAGGGGAGGTAATAACAAACGTAACCGTCGTCTATTGTTTCCCGTAATTTCACGGTGTTTCAACAACGTCATAATGGCCGTCTGGAAAGGTCGGTTTCTTTCCTCAAAGGAAAGGGCACGGCGGGAATCGGCAAAAAATTCATACAGAATATTAACAGAACTAGTAAGAACTCAAAACGTAAGACATCTTTGTCCTCTTGTTCTATTATAAAAGAACTGCAATTGTTTTGATCATTACTAGACCATTCTCACTTAAGTTTCCATTTTATTAAAGTTATCTTCAATACAGTAGAAAACAACGAGAGCAAATGCGTAATGATTTATTATTGCAGTAGAATGCAACACAAATTGTAATTGGTTCTTTACCAAACTTTTCCGAGATTTTGTCATTCAGGATAGAAAACTCAAAGTTTGGTTTTACTTGAGAAAGATGAAAAAATGGTTTCTTGTAGTGTTGTCAAATCCTACACTATTGCCTAACTGGTTAACCGGTAGTTTAAGTTAGTGTTTGAAAGCCTTATATCTTTAGTCCCTACATATAGCTATAAGATGTGATATGAGTGTCAATGTGACAACTTTCAATCCAAGTCATAAATTTACGCTTATTGAATTGAAGTTTGTCCTTAAGCATTATAAGGCTTGTCTGTGAGGATTCCTTGCGAAGTTTGACTTTTAATATTCAGATACATCGTATCAACTATGGCGTTTGTGTCAACTTCAGATTGAAAAATAAAAAAACCAACTTCTTGATCTCGTAGAAGCGAATATGTCTGAAACCGATTATTTTTTCTTTTTCTCTTGTCTCCGAAATTAATGTGGAGTGTTTCAATTGGAAATGATTAAGCATGTTACTCGTACTATCACGTATACATTTAGTACATTCACATTGGTTTGCATTTCACAATATTTTAGTTCACATTTCGTTTAAAGTATATCAAAGCCTTACACGACGGAGGTTGCACATTTAGAAGTAGGTCTACACGCTATTAGATCACAAATAAAATAATGAAGTAAATCGTAAAATTTAATCGTATTACTGATTTAAAGTTACTGTTAAAATAACATGTATAATAATTATGTTTCATTAAGATCTTGCCCCAAGATGAGGAAAAAGTTCTAATCAATTTTCTGTTTTTCGGATTAACAATAGCAATCAATAGACTAGACAATTGATCTGTCAAATTAATTATCGCGACGACAATTTTTAAATAAAACATTACTATTTAATGATTTCGATACAAATTTATATCAAATCTATTAAAATTAAAAAAAAATGTCGTTAGACCGGTTAACCGGTTAACCGTTGACAACACTAGTTTCTTGAGAAAAATAAAATACGGCGTTAACTAACATGTATCATGCATCTACCTTTGCGTTGAAGTGCTAATATATACAGTAGCTCTTTTAAATGAATACGACCTTTAACCGGTAAACAATGTAAAACAAAAGACGACACAGTAATAAAAAAATATTGAAATAGGAAAACATTGTAATATATACACTGACATACAAGTAGAAAATATCTGACGTTGTTGGTGTTTACTTATATGTACGAGGAAACAAATATAATTTAAAAAAAAATGGTGTAGATCTTGACGTACATTTTGTAAGTCTTGAATTATTAGACACGCCTTCTTAAGTCAGCGGGCCCATAATAGGAAAGGCAAAAAACCAGCCATCGATATACCATAATTCAAAATTGGGGTGGGGGGGGGGGGGGGGGGTGGGGGGCGGTGGGGGGGGGGGGGGGGATGGCTAATATAGCTTAACTCAAGATTTTGATCATTATTCAACTTCATCTAGTACAGCATACGTTTTACCGCTAGCAAACTCTTTATATCTTGATAATGTATCAATCATTTACTTCAGATCCACTTTCGCCTCGTCGTAAATATGCGTGATATATTTGCCACTGGAGCACGGGAGCAATCAATTCATCAGTTTCATATAGTGATGCATACTGATAATTCAAACAGTTTTCCAGTTTTGATATTTTATTTTTATTTGATATTTTATTTTTAAACGAGAATTTTAGAATTTCTTTCCGCATTTTTCTCTTTGAATTCATTTGTTTGAATAATCAATAATAATATAGTAGTTTACATCAGTGGTTAAATTGTATGCAGCCAAACTATGTAGAGGGAAAAGTATCAAATATAAAAACTAACTTCGACTATTACTAAACTATGTGCATCGCGGAAGACTTCGAAACTGCTTTGTTTTAATATAATATTCTTACACATACTGGGTACTGATTAAAGAACTTACAACGTGGTCCCATTTGGCTATTTAGCTCCGTAAGTTTCTACTTTCTTCCACTCATTTCTTGTAATGTTTCTATATCAGCGATATTAATGGTAAATTCAATCTTATTTTTACAAAACGGCGTAAATAAATTATCAAACAAGTACTGATTTTGCAATATTCAACGTTGTTATACTGAAAAACAATTGAGGAATTAAAATTCTAACTCTCTCAGTCAGAGTTGATATTTGTTGAAATAGGTTATTTCTTTTATAACCCTTTTTTAATATAGTTCCTAAGGTTTTAAAACATTTTGTACGGCTTTGTTTATGTTATTATTTCAGTGGTCCTGAAAAAGTTAAATATAGAACAGGGCTTTGTATGCACGAAATTTATTATGAAGTATTATCTTCATGTACGTTATATACTAGTGTATACTGTTGATTCTAGTTAAACAACTACCATTGATATACAATGATTGAAATAAAAACAAATAGTATCATCTGCTCGAACGTTTATCAAGATTGAGAAGAACATACACAAGAGGGAAAATATGATAAAAATTTATTAGATGTTTAATATCAGCACTTACAAAAACAAAATATATTCATGTATTTGGTTTTGATGTTATATATATGTTATATTTGTTATTCTCGTGGGATTTTGTCTATGTGTGTTACATTTTAGTGTTATGTCGTTGTTCTCCTCTTATATTTAATGCGTTTCCCTCGGTTTTAGTTTGTTACCCCGATTTTGTTTTTTGTCCATGGATTTATGAGTTTTGAACAGCGGTATACTACTGTTGCCTTTATGTAACTATATAATTTTGTAATTTTAAATTTTGAAACGTTCAATTCAAATATAATGATAATAGCATATGAATTCACAACAATACCAAATAATTATGTTATCATATCCATCTATAAAATATTCTACATCCACGTATTATTGTCATACTGCCTTTATTAACATAAAAGAATGTTTCCTCAGATCAAACCATGTAAGAAATTAACATTGAAAAATAAATCGGTCCTTTTTTATTTCGTGGAAATCAGACTACAACTGAAGATGTTTTTGTATCAGATGACAAATGCATAATCTATTATAACACTTATCATACCTTCATGACAAATATGTTGTTTACCCAGATAAAAGTGTCCTTACAAACAACAGTATATTGCTGGGTCTTCCAAGTGCTCGACAAAACCTCTTTCTAAATTATTAACATCTATTTTATCAGCAGACGGGCTTCAAAGTTGTGAAGCTGCCTATTCTAAAGGTGGCGTGAATCAGATGTGGATACTTAAAAATTTCAAAGATCTTTTAGAGTACATACAATCTAACTCTCTTTCATCTTGTAATAGTATTAAAACATTTGACTTTTCTACACTTTATACAAGTATTCCACATTCCAAACTAAAAGACAAATTGAAATAGTTGTTATTGCTTTGTTTCATAAAGACGAATGGCCAACGAAGATACAAGTATCTTGACTTAGGAAGGGATAAATCCTACTTTGTAAAGGATCACTCTGATTCAAACAAAAATTCTCTTAAACTGACATTCATACGATGCTTGATTTCTTGATTAACAACATATTTGTTACGTTCGGAGGACGTGTTTTTCAACAGAATATCGGCTTTCCTATTGGAACGAATTGTGCCCCTCTTCTTGTCGACTTGTTTCTTTATTATCATGAGGCTAACTTCATACAGGAACTTCTTAGGAAGAAAGATAAGAAGTTAGCAATATCCTGTAACTCTACTTTCCGCTATATAGATAATGTTCTTTCACTAAATAATTCAAAATTTGGTGACTATGTCGAACGCATTTATCCCATTGAACTAGAGATTAAGGATACAACATATACCGTTAAGTCGGCCTAATATCTTGACATTTAGAAATTGACTATGACGGTCGATTGAAAACAAAACTTTACGACAAAAGAGATGATTTCAGCTTTCCAATTGTGAACTTTACATTTCTAAGTAGCAACATTTCAGCAGCACCTGCATACGGTGTATATATATCCCAATTGATACGGTATTCCCATGCTTTCATTTCCTATCAAGATTTTCTTAAAGGAGGGTTGTTGTTCACAAGAAAGCTTTTAAATCAAGAGTTCCAAATGGTGAAGCTGAAATCATCTCTTCGTAAATTTGACGGACGCCATCAAGAGTTGGTTGACCGTTATGGAATAACTGTTTCACAAATGATATCGGATATGTTTTTCACGTCGTAACTACAATCCCCTTCCCTTTCATAAATGTGACCTACCGAATTAGACTATTTACCGGATGTGTTATCTCATAAGCAACACGACGATTGCCACATGTGGAGCAGGATCTGCTTTCCCTTCCGGAGCACCTGATATCATCCATAGATTTTGGTGGGGTTCGTTTTGTTTATTCTTTAGTTTTCTATGTTGTGACATGTGTACTATTGTTTGTCTGTTTGTCCTTTTTATTTTTAGCCATGACGTTGTCAGTTTATTTTCGATTTATGAGTTTGACTGTCCCTCTGGTATCTTTCGTCCCTCTTTTACTATGGTTTATATTGAAAATTATAGTATCAACCTTGGGGAAGACATGTTTGCAACATACTTAGAAATCAGAAGATGTGACATTTGAAGATGTATTTCGTCCAATAAGCAAATGATGTGTTGTATGAAAGCAAAATTATGGTTAAATAATTACAACGTGACATGACGTTTTAGTTGGCATGAAGAATATATAATGAAAAGTCGGAATTTCTAGTCGACATATCTTGTTACGTGCCGTATGAAGTCCATTCATTGTGTGTAGTATTCGAACTGTTAAGACTAGAAATGACTTAACTAGACTATTTTATATTTAACTGTTTTATATATGTTAATAAATATAATCTTTACTTTATGTTTGTTTTCCATTATTTACATGTATAAGCCTTTAGATATAATCATTATGTTGGATAATTCACATGAATACATTGTTTTTCAAAGTTTTAAACAGTATGCATTTTGTTATCGGCTCAATGTTCTGCCAAACCTGTTCCGTATTACATCTTTCATTAGTCAGTTTCTATATTACCTCTAGGTTAAGATTAATACTTTGTCAGAAATCAAATATCCAGAGGAACAACACGAGCTGACAACGACAAATCGAACCAGACTGTTAACGATCGTAACGACGTATGGGGCGAAATAGATATGAATACCCTAAATAATATTATTTACTGTGTGATTGTATTTTTAATCTAATTTACTCTTAACATTAATTTTATAAATGTCTATTTTACAAAAGCCAAATAATTTAGAGTAAAACAGCATCATTAAAACCATTAACTATTGGTATACATACATTCTCTAGACTTTCAAAATGACCTAAAAGATGAAAAAATCTAAGCAAAAATATATAAAATTTTCATAAATACTGTCGACGTCAAACCTTATCAACCAACGGAACGGGCGTTGAACAACTGTCATAAACCTGACTTTGCTTATTTCCGAATAAAATAGTTATTTAAATCTGGTGTTATAGATAGCTAAACCTTCCATTTGTTTGACAGGGGTTTGAAGTTCATGTATATTGACAATATTGGGCATGCAAACCAAACGAACATAGCATGTTAATGTGGCAATATAATAGGATCAGGCAGTCAAAACTGATTAAACATATATAACTGACATACAAAATCAGTTGCTAAAAGTAAAAATATAAAAACAAACAAACAAATATAACAAAGTCGCCAACAATAAATTGCCGTAGTTGATAGAAATCATGAAAAAGACAACAACACATTCTGTTTTGAAGTTGATAGTAAACGTGACAAAGTTGTTGATGTAAAAAAATGTTGTTGACTGTACAAACCGTATAAAATAAAACCTCACTCGATGAAGAACAAAGGGTAAACGAACCCCTTTTGTACGAATCGCGACCCAATAACTGACTAAACCAAAAACATCCAAAGTAATACACTCGACAGTGGCATGCATGCATATTGAAATGAAAAATCTTTTTTTCCCGAGATACAGCAGAGACCATTGCATAACACAACACAGAAACTAAACAGATTAAGATATCCCACAAAAAAAAACACAGACAAGGGTTCAAATGGCGCCAATTAGTACAATACAAGAATTAATGGTTGACACAGAAAGGTGTCTTGTCTGAATAATAAACATCATATAATAGAATCTATAATTTATGAAAATCATGTATTATTTTCAATCGTTGAAATTGAAAAAGGAATGCAACAGTCTGTAAATAATGAAAGATCAAGGTACCATTTAAGGTACCAAAATTAATTCATGGAAACAAGATATGCCAATGCCATTGCCTTTCACAAACGGGACATAGAATTATTCATGAATAAAAATAGTTAGTTTGATGGTTGTATATGTACAGCAAAACGTATGCTAGGATAACCATTGAAAACAACACGTGAATCGGGCTTTTGAATTATATTAAAACATGTGCTAATCATTTCATTAGCTGATAAAAGAAACAATAGAAGAAATTGTAAAAGTTTCAACATTACCATTGAAAACAACACGTGAAACGGGTGACCCTCTGCTGTTGTTTTTTCTATGATCGGGTTGTTGTCTCTTGATACATTCCCCATTTCCATTCTCAATTTTATTTTACTGTTCAATATAACATTTAATTACTGTTTTCCGTATAATCTAGATTAGATCAATTCATGGATACTATTTTACCTTGTCACTTTGTTTATGTTTCAAAAGTAAAGATTCAGACACTGTCAGAGATCAACTATCCAATGGGGCAATTAGTCATGTCTTCGATAAATCGAAAAAGCCCACTACCCGTACCTTAAAACACAGAGAGTGGATTTAAATATCATGTTATCTAGTTGCTGTTTCATTCTTTTTCAATTTAAAACTAAAGTATTAATAGATAATGATATATTCAGAATAATACATACCACAATTTTAAAAGACATATTTAAAATCATAAACCATTTGTACACGTAAATTCTATAACTTATAGAAATAAGCAAATATAAGCTATTAGACCGTTGGTTTTCCCGTTTGAATGGTTTTATACTAGTAATTTTGGGGCCCTTTATAGCTTGTTGTTCGGTGTGAGCCAAGGCTCCGTGTTGAAGGCCGTACTTTAACCTATAATGGTTTACTTTTTTAAATTGTTATTTGGATGGAGAGTTGTCTCATTGGCACTCACACCACATCTGCCTTTATCTATTAAAATGAAGAAAAAAGACCAAATTCACTTTGATAAAGGAGAGACAAAAACAGGCAGCACACAAAAACAAATTCACCAAGAAATCACCAAGAAATCATAAAACATATCGTACGAGCTACAAGACAGTTGGTAGTTTCTTTTGTGCCACTAGACACAGCTTTATAATATTATTCGTGTGTTATTTGAGGTCATGTTTGGTCATCAGCAATTATGGTCTGAATTGTGGCCGCTACAAGTATACATTTCTATAACAAATCCTTGTTCAGCTTTAACGAAGTTCTCAAAACGTCAGCAAATTAGATAGTGACGTCCGTAAAATTTCCAAAACAGGACTTCACCTTACAGTACGATCTGATTACCTTCCGGAGCAGCCTCGGATTTTGGTTGGATTTGTGTTGAGTGTTTTGATTTCTGCTTTCAGCGTTTAATGTACTGTTGTTTATCCTTTCGTCCTTTTTAGCCATTGCGTTGTTGTTAGGATATTTTTATAGACTTTAACGTGAATATTTTACGAACAAAAACCACACACATGAAGGTTTTGATTATATTGCAAGATTGTGACTGAAATGAACAAATCAGGTAAAGCAGATAAAATAACCTTCCATTGAAGTGGGGCTTTAGCTAAGAAAGGAACTTTAAACTAATCAGTTAAAAACAAAGTGGTTCGACGAGATTAAAATTTATTACAAAATACGTTAATTTATTCTACTCTTCTTCAATTATTTGAACAGCTGATAGCTGAAACAGAAGAAAAAGTTGTAAATTCAAATTTAATTTTTTTTTCAATTTTTAATTTCGATAATAATATATACATATACTTATGCCTTTCATAAAATGAAGAGCCTTAAACGTGGGTTGAACAGAAGTTAAATTGATTGCAATAACAAAATTTACTGGTGCTAACGAAAAACAATTACCGGACGTGTATACTCTTTCTGATGATTGCGTTAAATCTCTGAGGTTGTTGATCCAAATTAGAATAAAAAAAACTTAATGAATCTTCGAAAACCGGCTTTTAATCTATCTGCAAAAACCCAAATGTTGGTAAGTTTTTGTATACCCCCATGACAGTTTTTGTTGTTGTTTCGAACGACAAAGCCCTCTACGTTATCGTATTTGTTTGCATATCGCTGTTAATGAACCCGAACATATATTCTAACGACGATTACAGAAGAGGGTTGAAAGATACCAGAGAGATAATAAAAAAGAGGACTCATCGAATAATCATCAAAACCGCAGATATTTTTGTAACAGGAAGAATATTTTTTATGTTTATTAAAATTCTTTCGTCAGTTCGGTTTTATATATGTGATGTATCTTTACACAATAATTATACTGCGGGGTCCCAATCATTGTCAAGAAAAACTTTTTTGTTTGTGTAGGTTGCTTAACCATTTTTCAGATCTGAACATAACTATAAACAACTGTCATAGAATGATAATGCTTTTCTAGCTACTAAACCGGATTTAATCAACCATTTTTGTCGAAACCTGCCTGTAAAAAAATCAGTAATCAGGCAGAACTACTTGTTCCGTTGGTTAATAGTGTTTGACTTTTCATGTTTTTTATGGACTCTTACTTTTTTTAAATATACTTAGGAATTCAGTACTTTTGTATATAACTTTTTTAATCTAATGTGAAATACTACAACGCGACTAATTATAAAATTAAGGAGAAATAGTACGCGTACGATTAATAATGAACAAAAAAACTCAAAAGGGACCAAATGGCTGAAAAATCAACAACTATAGGTTCCGGTGTGGCCTTCAATAGTGAGCAAAACTTGTACCGCCTAGTCAGCTTAAAAAGGTCATAAAATAAAAATGTATAACAATTCAATCAATTCAATTTGGGGCAATGCTAAATATAAAAGTCCGAGTCAGTCTTCCCCATCATTTTTAAAAATCAAAAATCACCAAAAGAAGATAGATCACTTTGTTATATGTATAGCTTATTTTATTCAGGAACTCACATTCTTTGAATAATGAGGCCAATGTATACCTCTATATCACCTTACAACTACATCCTCAATTAAACAAAGTACCACACATAGAAAACACATATACCTCTATACCAACTTACAACTACATCCTAAACAAAGTACCACACATAGAAAACACATATACCTCTATACCACCTTACAACTACATCCTAAACAAAGTACCACACAAAGAAAACACATATACCTTTATACAACTACATCATAAACAAAGAACCACACATAGGAAACACATATACCTCTATACCACCTTACAACTACATCCTAAACAAAGTACCACACATAGAAAACACATATACCTCTATACCACCTTACAACTACATCCTAAACAAAGTACGACACATAGAAAACACATATACATTTATACCACCTTACAACTACATTCTTAACAAAGAACCACACATAGAAGACACATATACCTCTATACCACCTTAAAACTACATCCTAAACAAAGTACCACACATAGAAAACACATACACCTCTATACAACCTTACAACTACATCCTAAACAAAGTACGACACATAGAAAACACATATACCTCTATACCACCTTACAACTACATCCTAAACAAAGTACCACACATAGAAAACGCATATACCTCTATACCACCTTACAACTACATCCTAAACAAATTACCACACATAGAAAACACATATACCTCTATACCACCTTACAACTACATCCTTAATTACACAAAGTACCACACATAGAAAACACATATACCTCTTTACCACCTTACAACTACATCCTTAATTAAACAAAGTACCACACATAGAAAACACATATGTATACTTCTATACCACCTTACAACTACATCCTTAATTAAACAAAGTAACACACATAGAAAACACATATGCAAATAAGATGCTATAGCATGAAAATGTAAGGTTTTCATAAATGTAAAAAACTGACGTTTAAGTCACGTAAACGGGAGTTTATCAAGTTTTGCGCGTAGATAATATTATATGTCAGCTGCAAAGCCACGTGTGATATAATAACCGTGGGCGAAACACGTTTACCTGGTTAAAATTAGGTAGGTACGTGAGGTGTCAATGAAATGCAGTTTATAATGGTACAGGTGTGAATCTGAAATTTAAAATATATGTTAAAAGTGTTAAATGAACGAGTATAAAAAATGGCTGCTGCATATTCGATTGAAATCTTGAAAACCTGCGTTTGATAAACACAGTTAACGACTTCTGACATTCATAAAAAAAAATCTTTTAGTACACGTAAATTACAAAACCTAGTATCATGACAAGACATGCAATGTTGAGATGAAAACAGGAATATATTCCCTAGCAAAAGGAATGGACAAATGCACGAATGGTACTCATCATGTTAAATCAACACAATGTAAAAAAACAAATTGGATTTAAATCATGTTGTTGATAATCAAGCGCCTTCAGGTACAATCGTTAAGATGAGAAAATACGACCGTTATTAAGTACTTGTGACATACTTACCTTTTGTTAAACACGTTTGTTGGGTAAACGTTCATTATAAAAGGCGTTAATTTGGTACACTTTGTATTGGTAATGGCATGAAATAGAAATAAGAAAAAAGATAAATGTGTCAACCATTTTAAAATTAATTTTGTCTGGCCTTGATAGATCAATACGCAAGTAAACAGCAACGTCACTTACGAAGTCAATTTTAAATAAAAACATCCATTATCTCTAATTTTCGCTTAGTAATGCGTTTGAACAACCTATTTAAAAATTTACCCTTTTCATACACACTACTTTCATAAGTTTTAGGACGTTTCAGTCGATTTCCGTAAAACGTATGTGACAGAAGTATTATATGATAGATGATCATTTGCTACTAGGTACTTTCCGTTTTGAATTTTCATCGGAGTTCAGTATTTTTGTGATGTTACTTTACTTTTCGTTACCAAATGCCTGTACCAAGTCAGGAATATGACAGTTGCTGTCCATTCGTTTGATATGTTTCAGCTTTTGATTTTGCCATTCGATTAATTTTTATCATATTTTGCTGAACTTTACCTTGGAAATTTTTTTTGTGACACGATATGATTTATTAAGTGTGTCAAATTGAAAATTACTTATCTTTTTCGCGTTTTTTTTTTATTATATTAATTATTATATTATTTTTATATTATTCATTTTGTCATTTTCAATAAACAAAAGTGATTTTTTATCAGTTAAAAGGAAAGCAATGACATACACATTTTAAAATAAGTAAAACCCTGAAATGTTCACGAAGAAAAATGTATTAGGCATGTGTAAATGGAAAAACGATTTTCAGAAATTATTCAACTTGGTATATGTACTTTACGGTTATTTTGCACAGAATCGTCAACCCCTGAAGGGATTTAGTCTTTAAGTCTACTCTACTGATTAAGTATAGCATGTCAGTAAATAACATATCAAAGTTAACTCATCACAGATACCAGGATTGAAATTTTGTATTTTCACAGGACGCGCATTCGTCTAAAAAGGACAGTGACGAATAAAAAAATGTTAAAAAGCCAAACAAATTACGAAGTTGAAGAGCATTGAGAATAAAACAAATTATAAAAGTTGGTCAAAATACAGCTAAGGTTATTTATTCATGCGATAGAAATGCCTTATTGTTTCAAATTAAAAGTTTTGTAAACAGTAAATTTATAATAATTAAAGAAGTTGAAGACAGTATATATACTTTGATAAATATTTATGCTCCAAATATTCCAAAAAAAAAGAAATAGCTTCTTCAAAAAAGTTAATGATATTTTAACTAAAAACAGCTTAGGAATGGTCATTATAGGACGAGACATGAATGACAACTAAACTAATGAAAAGTAAAAACACAAAAATACTGAACTCCGAGGAAAATTCAAAAAGGAAAATCAAAAATCAAAAGGGCAAAATCAAATGTCCAAACACATCAAACGAATGGATAACAACTGTCATATTCCTGACTTGGTACAGGCATTTTCTAATGTAGAAAATGGTGGATTGAACCTGGTTTTATAGCTAGCTAAACCTCTCACTTGTATGACAGTCGCATCAAATTCCATTACATTGTCAACGATGCATGAACAAAACAAACATACTCAAAGAGTAAAAATGTCAAAAATAGGGGTACAACAGTCAATATTGTGTTATCATCTTAATATCACTACATAAACAACAAATGTAACAAAGTAGCACAAAAAGGCATACATCAAATTTAACATTCTCATTTTGCTTTTCTTATACGGCTGAATTTATCTATGTAAAGTCAACAAGAATAATATGTTTAACCGGTCCTTTACAGAGAAAAAATGCTGTACCCAGTTTAAATTTTTTAAATAGTACAACTTACTTGGAGAAGGACAAATAACATAACTGAAGCACCAAGAATTGATTTCTGTTTTACCTGTCTTAAAATACGAACTCAAATAGAATCAACAGACATAAGACCAGCCATTATAAACCATACAAATCATCAAGAAATATCTCACATGATAAAGTGTAGATCACAACAAAAAGGAAAAGTATATTTTAAATAATCAATATATAATATTTTAGTAAATGAAAAAGTAGCAAAACATAATTAAGAAACTAATAAAACTGTATGAATGTTAAGTATTACATACCAATGCTATAAGGCTTCAATGGGATCTTTCTTAAACAAATGTGCGAGACTATATTTCAGCATTCTGTATAAGGAAAGCAGAAAACAATGTAACAGATATAAACATTTTAGAAAATAAACTTAAAAAATTAAATCAATGTACAAGTATGAAATGCCAAGAAGATGTTATTATCTATTTTAATGGAGAAATCAATATATTGGAAAATAAACAAAGTTATTTATACGAATCAAACACTAAGGGACACACAATAGTTCAAAAATTAAATGAGTGAAAGAAGGGGGAATATACAAAGTTCTTTTTAGGATTAAAAAAAGCTAGACAAACAAAAACATCAATAACAGGCCTTTTAGACAAAAATGGGAAGATACATAGAGATCCTGCGAAAATATTGCAACTTGAAAGATAATTTGATCATGATATATTTAAACATACAAAAGTTCAAACCATAACAAAACATATATTAAAGATTACATTATAAATACATAAGTTGATTATAAATTAAACAATAAAGAAAGTGATAGCAGGGAAGATCTATTTTAAAAGTATCAAGGAATGCATCAAAACACAGGGCGGTGCCAAACGTTTTCAACATTAATAGTCCTCGAAATTCTTATGGTTTAAACTTCTATGTAATTCTAAACTACCCCTCACCTCAGTTTAGGTATTCCTTGAAATTAAGTTACGCTGCTATTCATTTTTAATTAGTAACATTCTATAGTAGTGTTTTTACAGATGGTGCAATAAGATCGTATTTTGGAACCAGTAAGTAAACAAAAAAAAAACGCAATATTTATGAATATTAGAATTTTTCCTTTATAAGAAGAGGAGGGTTTGTAAAACACACTATTTTCAAAGTTCAACCAACAACATGTAATAAAAAAATTCGTTCTAAAAAATTCGTGAAAAAAATGTGGTTACCTTTTGCAAACATTAACTTGATAATTTTCAACAGATTGCAAGAACAACTCTAAATGGTACAAATGTCACTGACCCGTATACACATTTCAACAATTTTACATAAGAACAATGCATGTTCCAAGTGATGAATATCGCAGTTGTTATCCATTCGTTTTATATGTTTTAGCCTTCGATTTTGCCAACTGATAAGGGACTCTCCGTTTTGAATTTTTCCTCAGAGTTCGGTATTTTTATAATTTTACTTTTTTTTCAACATTTAATGTCTCTTCAGAGCCAATATATGTAGTAATCCATAACCTTATTAAAACGTTTCAATTTCTCTATATTTAGCACATGAAGGTATAAATTATTTAACATGCCTGAAATCACTTATCATAAGTGGAAAATACCCTAAAAATCAAATTGAGTGACCGCCTAGTCATGTCAATACAACATTTTACTTTTACTGAAAAAAAATCCTGTATTTAAGTTCCATTTCAGACCTTTCCTTCCAGTGTATATTTACAATGATACAAATGATATTATTGAAGACATTTACAAATGATCATTTACTATATAAAACTGCGACACATATGTTTAACGGAAGATCGATCCAAACGTCCTATAACAAATTAAAAGTACCGCGCATGAAAAGGGTATTTTTTTTAGATTAGTGTTTAGTCAAAAGCAGGTTTTTAAGTCAAACACTTGATGACAAAAAATAAATTTAAGTGATATAAATTAAGCACTATGATTTTAATAAGTACGTTTAATCAGTCAAATATCCATTTGAGAGAAGTTTTACAGATTTCTACTATGCGTATAACGTGAACTTGATAACGCAGTTTTACATTCGCTTTGCTAGATATTTACCAAATATACTAGACTGATAGTATAAAAAAAATCACATATTGTCTACGATTGAAAGGAGGCAGTACTAAACGTATAGATACGAGATAATGGATGTTTTACGTCAATTTGACTTCGTTTTTGACACGGTCGTTGATGTCTACTTGCGTATTGATCTATCAAGACAAAACTAAATGGTTGACACGTTTTAATTTTTTTTATTTCAATATTTCACGCAATTACCCATTTAAAGTGTATCAAATTAACGCCTTTTGTAATGAAATATACGTATAAAGGTGCTTGGCATACGGAAAAAATGTCAAACATTCTTTTGTTAATATCTTTTTTTTCTTATTTAATCGTTTGTTCTTGAAGAAAAAAATTAACATATCCCATTTCTTGATTATCAATGAAATATATCATATCAAATAACGGTACATTGCCTACATTTGTTTTCTTTGAGTCTTGTTTACATTGTGCTGTTATCTACGATTCGTTTATTTGTATCATTCATGTATTTGTCTTTTCCTTTTCCTTGGGAATTGGTTACTGTTTTCATTTCAACATTTCTCATCTTGTCATGCCTCTCACTTTTCGTGATTTCACATATACTGATGGTTTATAAATATATTGAATGTCAAAAAGGTGATTTATTACTTAATTTATCTTTTAAGATTTCAATCGAAATAGCAGTTTTCATATTTGTGTCACCACTCCTTCAAAACCAGTTCCATTAAGGATTAGTAATTAAGCAACTCACATATTCAACAATTCGAGTAAATGAGACCCTGTGCATAGTTTGTATGGATAGAGAATTATATTAGAAACATTTAGATGGTATTACTTCAAACCATATTATTCGTCGTAACATAGTTGTCGATACAATACCCATTTATTATAGCAAAATATCCGAACTTGCGAGGAAAGTGCTATTGTGGAAAATGAAAAAAAAAAGACTTTTTAATTTCGAATCTATTTCCATCTATTTATCACTTTTCACATATATTTCTAATTTCAGATTCATACCTGTGCCATTATAAACTGTATTTCATTGACACATCACGTACCTAACAAGTTAATCAGTTAAACGTGTTTCGCCCACTGTTATCATATCACACGTTCCTTTGCAGCTGATATAAATTCTTACCGAAGCGAAATACTTGCTAAACTCCCGTGAACAACACTTAAACGTCAGTTTTTACCTTTGTGTAAAAACTTACATTTTTTTTGTCTGTTACTTGTTTAATTACGGATGTAGTTAGATCAAATATATAGAGAGTTTAAAATTGGTTGCATACTGTAAATTCAGAAATTCATGCGTGCATTTATTATTGCGATTTTCTCATTTTACACTTGAATGCGATTCTAATTTTTACGATTTTGAGAAAAGTCATGCTTAATTCAGTTAAAATATTACAAAATGCGAGTTTTAATTATTGCGTTTACAACTCAGTCGTATTATTCGCAATAATAAAAACCTCGCAATAATTTCTGAATTTACAGCAGGTCAAAAGAGTTTAATCAAGAACAAAAAAAGATAAACATATTAAAAAGATATCGATCTTCTTGTGATGATTTTTGATTTTTTTTTAAATTGGTGGGAAGAATTACTTTGACTTTTATCTTATATTTAGCATTGTCTCAAATTGAATTGGTTGAATTGATATACAGTTTTTATTTGTGGACCTTTTAAAGCTGACAACGCTCACTATTGAAAGCCACACCGGGAACTATATTTGTTAACTTTTTAGCCATTTGGTCTCTTTTGAATTGTTGTTTAATGAGCAAAAGTACTATATCTTCTAAATTGTATAATTAGTCGCGTTGTGGTATTTCCAATTAAAGTAGAAAAGGGAAACAAAAATAACGAACTCTGAAACAAATTCAAAAACGAAACGGTCCATAAAAACAGGTCAAATAAACACTATCAATCGACGGAACAAGTAAAAAACGACCAGATAACTGATTTGTTTACATGCAGTTTTCGACAAAAATGGTGGGTTAAATCCGGTTTGATAGCTAGATAGGCAACACAACTGACAAAAGAATTAAAATCAACATAAAAATGAATCAACATATATTTATCTGCCTTGACCATTCCGTTTTATGATTATTCGATGTAGTGAAATTATATGCTTGGGTTTATAAACAGCGATGCACATACAGGCACAATATCGTTTGCGAGCTTGTCTGTCGAAACAACAACATACCTGTCATGGAGGTAGGAAAACTGCTATACAATGATTGGGTCTTTGAAGATAGATGTATGGCGGGTTTTCATAGATTCATCAAGTAACTTAATTCTGATTTGGATCAACAACCTCAAAGATTTAACCCACTCGGAAAAAGTATACACGTACCTAACAAGTTAATCAGGTAAACGTGTTTCGCCCACGGTTATCATATCACACCTTCATTTGTTGCTGATATAAAATGATTTTATTGATTTTAATTTATATTTCTCTTTCACCCACGTATAATGCTCTTTATTTTATGGCAGGCATAAGTATATATCATTATCGAAATTAAAAATTGAAAAATTGACATTTGGATTTACAGTTGTTTCAGCTGTTAAAATATTTGAAGAGGAGTAGGATCAATTATCGCATTTTGTAATGAATATTAATCCTGAATCACGTGTCAGTATGTTTTAACTTATTGTTTCAATGTCCCCTTGATATCTATCGCCTCTCTTGTATGCACAGTTATTTTATCGTATCTTCTGTTTACCCAATTGCTGGTTTTATTTATAATCTTGCAATATAATGAAAACTTCATGTGTGGTCATTGTTCCTCAAATATGCATGTATAAACCTTTGCAAACATCCAAACAGTAATGCCATGACTAAACACGAACAAATGATAAACATTAGTACAAAACCACAGAAAGCAGAACACAACAAACTGAGAAGCACAAACCAAATCAACACCTGGGGTTATATCGGATGTTTTATGGACGCCGATATTGAATGGCTGACCGTTATAGAAAAAACTTGGTAACAGCTGAACATTGATTTGTTATAGATCTATTATACTTGTCGCAGTCACAAGTTAGAACATCTTTCCTAGTTGTTGACATGACTTCACTTAATATAAGAGCTCATAATAAGGGATTAAAAAGCAGTGTCTATTGGATCGTAAGAAATTACTTTCTGTTCTGTAGCTCATAAAAAAAGTTTTGGCACAACCTTTTTGAACTTTTGATCCTCAGTGATGTACAACTTTGTACTATTTTGAATTTCGAACTTTTGTATCTGGGCGTCACTGGTAAGTCTTGTAAGGACGAGGTGCGCTTCTGGCGTATTGAATTTTAAACCTGTTGCGTTGTGTTAGCTATTATTCGTGTGTTTCTTTGTCTAATATGTTCTCCTATTTATGTGTACTGTAATGTTATGTTGTCATTTTAATGTTATATTTAACATTGCCATTAAAGCGGGAGGTTTGGCATGCCACAAAACCAGGTTCAACTTACCATTTTTTCTTTATAAAAAAATGTCCTGTACCAAGTCAGGAATATGGCCATTGTTATATTATAGTTCGTTTCGGGTCTTTGAAGATAGATGTATGGCGGGTTTTCATAGATTCATCAAGTAACTTAATTCTGATTTGGATCAACAACCTCAAAGATTTAACCCACTCGGAAAAAGTATACACGTACCTAACAAGTTAATCAGGTAAACGTGTTTCGCTCATGGTTATCATATCACACGTTCCTTTGTTGCTGATATAAAATGCTTTTATTGATTTTAATTTATATTTCTCTTTTACCCACGTATAATGCTCTTTATTTTATGGCAGGCATAAGTATATATCATAATCGAAATTAAAAATTGAAAAATTGACATTTGGATTTACAGTTGTTTCAGCTGTTCAAATATTTGAAGAGGAGTAGGATCAATTATCGCATTTTGTAATGAATATTAATCCTGAATCACGTGTCAGTATGTTTTAGCTTATTGTTTCAATGTCCCCTTGATATCTATCGCCTCTCTTGTATGCACAGTTATTCTGTCGTATCTTCTGTTTTACCCAATTGCTGGTTTTATTTATAATCTTGCAATATAATGAAAACTTCATGTGTGGTCATTGTTCCTCAAATATGCATGTATAAACCTTTGCAAACATCCAAACAGTAATGCCATGACTAAACACGAACAAATGATAAACAACAGTACAAAACCACAGAAAGCAGAACACAACAAACTGAGAAGCACAAACCAAATCAACACCTGGGGTTATATCGGATGTTTTATGGACGCCGATATTGAATGGCTGACCGTTATAGAAAAACCTTGGTAACAGATGAACATTGATTTGTTATAGATCTATTATACTTGTCGCAGCCACAAGTTAGAACATCTTTCCTAGTTGTTGACATGACTTCACTTAATATAAGAGCTCATAATAAGGGATTAAAAAGCAGTGTCTATTGGATCGTAAGAAATTACTTTCTGTTCTGTAGCTCATTAAAAAAGTTTAAGCACAACCTTTTAGAACTTTTGATCCTCAGTGATGTACAACTTTGTACTATTTTGACTTTCGAACTTTTGTATCTGGGCGTCACTGGTAAGTCTTGTGTGGACGAGGCGCACTTCTTTGAATTTGAAACCTGTTGCGTTTTGTTAGCTATTATTCGTGTGTTTCTTTGTCTAATATGTTCTCCTATTTATGTGTACTGTAATGTTATGTTGTCATTTTAATGTTATATTTATAGTTAACATTGCCATTAAAGCGGGAGGTTTGGCATGCCACAAAACCAGGTGCAACCCACCATTTTTTTCTTTATAAAAAACATCCTGTACCAAGTCAGGAATATGGCCATTGTTATATTATAGTTCGTTTCTGTGTGTGTTACATGTTAGCGTTGTGTTTCCGTTGTGTCGTTTGTTTTCTCGTCTTTTTGAGTGTGAATTTACATTACTATAAGACGTGTCACGGTACTTTTCTATCCCAAATTCATGTATTTGGTTTTGATGTTATATTTGTTATTCTCATCGGATTTTGTCTTATGCTTAGTCTGTTTCTGAGTGTGTTAAATTTTAATGTTGTGTCGTTGTTCTCCTCTTATATTTAATGCGTTTCCCTCAGTTTTAGTTTATTACCCCGATTTTTTTTTCAATCGATTTACGGGTTTTGAACAGCGGTGTACTACTGTTGCCTTCATTTGTAAGTCGTTCCTGATGACGTTGTTATTGATCTATGCTGTTGTTTCTGAAAACTTGTTTTATAGTTTACGTGTTACCTGTTTTCGTCTTTCCTTTATCAAAGTGAAATGGGTCTTTTTTCTTCATTTTAAGCTCAAATATTTATTTGTGGGTTAAAGAATTTACGTGTACCAGTGGTTTCTATACTATTAACCCACAAAAATGACCAAATATATGTCCTTAAAATGAAGAAAAAGGACACAAACTGAGAATGGAAAATAAAAAGCAAATACACTTTATTTATAGTAATGAATGTTTACAATGTGCAGATAAGCGCTAAAATTATTCATGTGTTATTAAATTAATAGAAAAAAAGGAAATTTGGGGAAAAAAAAGGAGGAGGCGGGCTAGAAAACCAATTGGCCTGTCCCAAAGTACCTATGATATTTGATACCTTTTCTGAAATTCTCCAGTCATTAAATCTTTTACAAAAATTCAATGATTATAAAAATAAGATGTGGTATAATTGCCAATGAGACAACTTTCCACAAGAGACCAAAACGACACTGAAATAAACAACTATAAGTCCCCGTACGGCCTTCAACAATGAGCAAAGCCCCTACCGCATAGTCAGCTATAGCCGGAAGGCCCCGAAATGACAACGAGAAAACTGACGGCCTTATTTATTTACAAAAAATGACCAAAAAACAAATATGTAACACATAAACAAACGACAACCACTGAATTACAAGCTCCTGACTTAAATGTTCATAATATACTTAATGTATGTTCATATTGAAAATTATGGAAATAAAGGAAGAGGGATAAAGAAATATTGTCCTGTCCCCTCGTTTCTATGACTTTGATACTTTTTGTAAAATTCTCCAGTCATTAAATTTTTTACAAAATTTTTCAGACACCACTTTACATATTTTCAACCAAGCTCTGAATGCCCGCGATTTCGCCGGTGTGTTCTAGTATGAATTTAAACATGTATTTTAATATTGTGGTATGTATTTCTTAACATATCATTATTAATTAATATTATAGTTTTAAATTGAATTAAACTGCAATCAAATAACATGCTGTTTAAATATATTCTCTGTTTTTTTACGGTATGGTTCTTGGGCTTTTTCAATTTATCGTAGTCAATACGTGTCCCTGATATTTGAACTATGATCTTTTCTTTTTTTAAATGAAAGGCAAAACAGTATCCGTTTTTGATCTAACCTAGATTATATGGAATATGTTTGACAGAACAGTAAGTTGATAACATTATAAAAGTGAAAATGGAAACCGAAAATGTGTCAAAGAGAAAACAACTTGAAAAAGGAGCAGAAAACAAACCAAGGCCACCAATTGATCTTCAACACAGAGGGAAAATCTCGCACCTGGAGGTAGGCTTCAACAGGCTTCTAAGCAAAAAATTGTGAACACAATGCTTACTTTGCAAAACTATTTATTTGAATACGTTATCAGTAGTATTTATACAATCATTATTATTTTCAAATGTCTTTTTTACATCGTCCACTAGAAAATCATACTTTGCATCCATTGTTCTTCATTCCAATAAAGTCAGTAATTATCCCAGCTATGATATTGCTTTCATTCTCATTGTTATCGGATAAACCGAAGGAAGACATCTTCCATTATCACCTGCCACTTTATGTTGTGATTTGCAAGCATGTCGTTAACTTGTCGTTATCAAGTAGCACTTTGTAATATCTATTACAATTCATACTAAACTAGATTTTGCAATATTATCAGCTATAATAGAGTCTATCGTTTCACATAACAGCATCTTTATCTGAAAAAGATCATTTTGTTCGCAATAGTCTATAGCCGTTCTTCCCGATACGTCCTTTTTTGTAATGTAAGCACCTTTCTGCAATAAAAACTGTACAAATGTAAGAATTTCCTTTTCCTTTGTTGTTGACTGACATGCGGTAATAAGTAAAGTAGACTTTGAAGAGTTCTTGAAATTAACACCGCTAAACGCCATCAATTGTTCTTGAGCCTGAACAAAATTACCGCCAAGTACTAAGTTGAATAACTTCTGAAAATCTTCTCCAGATTTCAACCTGACAAACTGACTTTTCTTGATGCATCTTTTAACTTCTTTTCTTATTTTTGATATCAAAGCCATGATAATTCTGGCATATTAACATCAGCGCATCTTTTTTATATAGGTAGAATCACGTGATGTCTTCAAATGTCAAAATATCATAATTAAACCCCGTTATATGGTTTAAGCCATTTTAATGTATTCAAAGACAAGAAATCAAATGACGTACATGTAAGCAACTATAGGTCATCATACAGCTCGTAACAATGAGAAAACCCCTTACCATATATTAGGCTGAAAAAGCTATAAGCCTGCGACATACCAAATGTAAACTATTCACGAATTCCGATGGCCTTATTTACGTACAATTCAAATAAAAAAAACAGATTTAATATACAGTAACAAAAAAAAACAACACTGAATTACAGGATCCCTACATGGCACTGTATAATGAAGTTTGTTTAAACATGTTTTGGGGAGCCCAACCTGGGACAGAGATGAAACTATACGTCATAAGAATAAACTTTACAGAGCAATAATCGACATACAAATATAATATACACCAAAAAAATAAATAATCACTCAATAAAAGGTTCTTGATTTTGGATTTTCACATACGAAATGTGGTGGTATGAAAAATATTATCCCTAACTATTTGACAATGAGGTAGATGCAAACATTTACAAAAACTATAAAGATCAGTTGAATAAGATTTGACTTATTAGATCGATACAAAGTAAGACAAACAGCTTACAAAACAGTTAAATATCACCAAAATAACCAAACTACCGATTTCAAAGTACTCGCAGTTTCTGGTGCTTTTTGTGAATGTTTCGTAAAATATTTTTACATCATGATTATGTCCTTTACTGTTAATATATTATAATTGAGAATGAACAATAAAATTAGATTAGATTATAAAAACATCTTACAGTATAATGCTTTTGTCCGTGGTAAATGTACTAATTGTTAATTTCTTCCAATATATATTGTGATATAACAACCACCTCTTCTAATGGAGAGGACAACTAATACTCATACTTAATCTATGTGACACGGCAGAAAATTAGTTAGAAGCGCATTTACACAAATCTGTTAACCTACATTTAGGTGAAGCCGAATGAATTCGATTTCGTATTAACATTCATTAAAACAAAATTGAATGTTACATCTGACGTTATGTCTGTTGAATTAAACACATGTTGTACAAACTATTATTGTCTGATAATTTATCAAAAGTGCAGATCTTTAAAAAAATATTTTATTGAAAATAAACTCAAAAACTTTTAAAAGACGTTTATCAAAGTTTCCTTAAAAAAAGATATTATTAGAAAGATATAAAAATAGAGTAAAATTACAAAAATACAGAACTAAAAGGAAAATTAAAAAAGGAAAGTCCTTAATGAAAGAGTAAAATCGAAAACTCTAACACACTGAACGAATGGATAACAACTGTCATATTCCTAATTTAGTATAACGTGAGGGTTCCCAAATTGCACCTATTTTGACAGTTTTGTAACCTACGTATTATTATGCTTCTGTGACAAGTTTTGATAATGTGTTTATTTTGTCTTTATTTACTATTTGGTTTCACCAATATACTTTTGAATCCATATAGAATCATAGAAAATTTGGTCTGAACTCACCTCCAAACCATCAATGATTCTGTAATAAGGAGTACCCAAATCGCATCCATGCTTAAATTCACATCGTCAAAAGTCGAATAACAGAGCTTTTGTTTAATTTCTTCAAATATTTTGAACAATTGAATACTAGTCCATGCTTACTCTTCATTTTTGTTTTTTAGAAATGGATGCTTGTAACATATTGTATTTGCTAATTTTAAAAAGATGACGTTTTGATGACGTCGCATGGCGACGATTCCGTACATTTTGCTTTTTCAGTAAACATTACTTCTGTTGATAAATACTGTGAGTGTTTTGTGTATATCTAAATATGTTTACCTATATTGAAAGACTTGCATAGTATCAAATCATGAAAATACAAATTGTTTAGTCTCTAAGAAATCTTAGAGATTAAGATTTCCTCTGGTATTTTTGCTAAATAGGTGCAATTTTGGTACTTGGTGCAATTTGGGTACCGTGACGTTAGGCGTTTACTTATGTAAAATAAGTGTTAAGGCAAAGTTGGCTTTAGATCAATTTGGCTATTTATTTTAGGTATTTTTGACATTTAGCTCTTCAACGGTTTCAGTACTTATACATCTTCGGATTTCAAATGTTTGGCTTTGAGCGTTCCTGATGAAGGTATATCCAGAAAAGCGCTTCGGACACAAGAAATTATTAAACATGTTGTTTTCAATTTGTTTTATATCTAGCTAAACCTTTCACTTGTACATAAAACTGGTGTAACGTCTACTTTTAGAAATCCAGAAGAAGACCGGAGTTCTCCAAACACAATAAATCACAGTGCGTTGACAGGATAAGAATAGGGTTGCTTAATCTTTAGTTTTCTATGTTGTGTTTTGTGTATTGTCTTTTTTCATTTTTAGCCATTGCGTTGTCAGTTCATTTTCGATCTATGAGTTTGACTGTGCCTCTGGTATCTTTTGCCCCACTTTTACTCTCCGGACATGATTAGACATTATTTATCTAATGACCAATGCAAAAAGTCTTTCTATTTGAACATAATCAATCAAGAAATCTAGCAGTAGCATCTTCATATTTTATAAATAATTAGAATTTATTTGTTTAAATTATTGTACATAAACGTGATATAACGAGACACATTTAGACGAAATGGAAAGTGTTGTCCATAATAAGGCAGTACATTGTTTAAATAAAAACATCTGGAATCGAAGTCATAAAACTTTGCCCAGTGCTCGGAGCACAAAAGTTATGCCCGAAAAATGAAATCCAACTTTTTGATTGGATGATTTTGGAGTATGAGTACAAAAAACTGACTCAAAAGTTTTATGACTTCAAGACCTGAACTCGAAACAGTTTAATTTCTTCGTAATAGTCAATAGACGTTTTTCCGTGTGCGTCATATTTGACGATGTTCACATCACTGTACAGTAAAAACCGAACAAATGAAAAAATCACTTTTTGAGTTGACTTACAATCACTGGGTTGATAACACTGTTACTAGAGTATTTTAAAATTACCCGAAGGTATCACCAGCCCAGTAGTCAGCACTTCTGTGTTAACATGAATTATCACTGATATGGTCATTATCATAACAACTGTTTACAAAGCTTTTAATAGTTGAAATACTAAGACTTGTTTACCTCAGGAATAGATTACCTCAGCTATTTTTTGGCACATCTTTTAGGAATGTTTGGTCCTCAATGCTCTTCAACTTCGTACTTTTTTGGCCATTTTTACATTTTTCGATTTGAGCGTCTCTGGCGCAAATACAAAATTTCAATCCTGGTATTTATGAAGAGTTTACTTACAACAACTGTGCGATGGCATTGCTGGTGGAGGCTTAATTCCCCGAGGGTATCACCAGCCCAGGAGTCAGTAATTTTGTGTTGACATGAATTATCATTGATATGGTCATAATTATGATTTTAAATTAACTATAAATGAACTGTTTACAAAACTTTAAATTGGTGAAATACAAAGACTTTTTTTCTCAGAAATATATTACCTTAGCTGTATTTGGCACAACTTTTAGGAGTTTTTTGGTCCTCAATGCTCTTCAACTTCGTACATGTTTGGCCATTTTAACCTTTATTTTATTCGAGCGTCTCTGATGGGTCTTTTGTAGAAAAAACGCGCGTCAGGCGCAAATACAAAATGTCAATCGTGGTATCTATGATGAGTTTACTTACAACAACTGGGTCGATGGCACTGCTGGTGGAGTCTTAATTCTCCAAAGGTATCACCAGCCCAGCAGTCAGCAATTCTATGTTGACATGAGTTATCATTGATATGGTCATAATTATAAATAAAATATAATTTAACTGTATACCAAATTTGAAACAGATTTTCTTAGCTATTTTTTGGCACAAATTTTAGGATTTTTTTCCCTGAATGCTCTTCAAATTCGTACTTGAATTTGCCTTTTTAACATTTTTTATTCAAGCGTATCTGATGAGTTTTTTGTAGACGAAACGCGCGTATAATGCAAATACAACATTTCAATCCTGGTATCTATGATGAGTTATTTACAACGACTGGGTCGATGGCACTAATGTCTTAATTCCCCAAAGGTATCACCAGCCCAGTAGTCAGCACTTCTGTGTTGACATGAATTATCATTGATATGGTCATAATTATAAATGAAATATAATTTAACTGTGTAATAAACTTTGAATATTTAATGTGAAATACTAAGGCTTTTCTAATTCCGGAAAAGATTTTCTTACCTGTTTTTGGTACAAATTTTATGAATTTTAGGTCCTAAATGCTCTTTAAATTCGTACTTTAATTTGCCTTTTTAACATTTTTTTAATCAAGCGTCACTGATGAGTCTTTTGTTGAGGAGACGCGCGTCTAGCAAATACACAATTTTAATCCTGGGTAATATGATGAGCTATACAACAAATTGGACGATGGCACTGCTGGTAGAGTCTTTATTACCCAAAGGTATCACCAGCCCAGTAGACAGCAATTCTATATTGACATGATTATTATTGATATAATCATAATTATAAATAAAGTATAATTTAACTGTATACCAAACTTTTAATTTTGAAATACTAACGATTTTTCTAATTCAGGAAAAGATTAATTAGCTGTTTTTGGCACATTTTTTAGGAATTTTTTGTCCTCAATGCTCGTCTGGCAATAATACAATAATGTAATCCTGGTATTTATGATGAGTTAATTTATAACCAAAATGTGTTACTCAATGTTTGTCATTTGTTAGAGTATATCGTATTCATGTTTCGATTATTTTTCTGTATTGTTTTTTAATGTAGTTTGTCTTGCGTTGCTTTGTTGAACTTCAGGTCTAGAATCACTCAGAATTGGGCGACCACATTTTATTTTGTAAGTCGACTAAAGATTTCGGCCATTAAACGTCTTTGTAGATCTTGAATTGCTAATCATGTGATGGTAATATATATAGTCCATTACAGTTGCCACGTTAATAGAGAGAGAAAAACGATGTTCAACAATCGTAATTAAAAGACAATAACTACAATAAGAATCCACATACGATTACAGTCTTTTATTTGCTTTATTTTTAGATTTTGTCTTGCTGATCAAAGTTTCAATCAATCTAAAATAGTTATTTTAAGTTTTGACCAAAATGTACATAATAGGTCAACATCGTTTTAAAAGGCGCACACGTTAAGAAGGAATCTATTCAATACTTCAGCTATTTGTTTTATTTGTAGATCAAATTGTGGTAATAATTTTTACTGTTAGTGATTATATATATAAAGATATAAGGCAACACCGTCAAAAATCGCTATTTAAAGGCAATAATTCTAAAAAAGAGTTGTCTGACGACTATAGTCATAGCATATTTGTAGATCGTGTCCTGCTTGTCCTTATTGCTATTTCAAGTTACTATTTTATTCATTCTGATCTTTTTTTTAGAATAGACAAACATTTTGGAAATTATTGAATTTATCATTTAAGGGCAATTCCAAGTCGTTTGATATTTTTGCATACAAAAACTATAAGAATAGCCTTTATTCAAAATAGATACCCAATGATGATTGAGGTAAATTTTGATTGAACTTGGGAAATCGGTTAAAGAGGTAAATATGTTTGAATAGGTTTGCAGGATCTCGATATTGACGACTTCAAGTCTACACCTCCTGATTGCACTTGTGCTATTTCCAAATTCACATATAATCCTGCTGGCCACGTTATTACCGGCGACCTTAACATTGTTAATAACAATTCTCTACGAAATGTGTTATCGAAAGGTCCCAAATATCGTGAGCCTCAATCCATCAATTGGAAATACAACTTTAAAATTTTGATGGATTCAGTCGAGGATTATGCCAGGCAATGGGCTAAGCGCGAGAAGGAAGACGTAGACACTCTTTCCGAATGGATTAAGGCAGTGAGGTCGTTGATACAAATCAGAATTAAGAAACTGAAAGGGTCCATCAATGCCCATGCTACGTCAATCGTTAAAGACCCAAATGTTACAAAACACCTATCCGACCTCCATGACAAATATGTTGTTGTCCCCGCAGATAAAGCCCCAAATAACATCGTTTTTGTGTGTAAAAGTCACTACATCAACTGCTTGATAAACGAATTAGGTATTGACAATTCACTTGGAAACTCAACATATACCCTCACGACGTTTACCAAAGAGGAAATCCTGGATAATCATAGGTCTGTTCTATGTTCCTTTGGAATTTCAACCAAAGATGAAGAACTGGATCTTCCATCACTGTATTGGATACCTAAACTACATAAGTGTCCTTACAAACAACGGTATATTGCTGGGTCTTCCAAGTGCTCCACGAAACCTCTTTCTAAATTTTGTCAGGAGTATTATCAAGTTTTTTATCATATTATTTTCATTGTTACCTAAATTTCCAAATAAAATAATATCTATATTAAATGGAATCAATATTTGTGTTTGGTTATAAATCCAGTCACCAAGGTCAATCCATAAATCTGAAATTTTATGGCATGTCCAAAATATGTGCTCAATATCTTCAATAGCTTCATTACCGAAAGTTCATTTATCTGATTGTTTTATCTTAATTTTAAATAAAAATTCATTTGTGCCTATGATTCTGTGCACTATTCTGTACTGGAACCAATGAAGTTTAGAGCTTTTTGTGGTGTAGAAAGACATATTATGCACTGTTTTCCAATCAAATGATTTCTAAGTCATTTATCTTTTCTAACGTTTCTCTGTTGTATACTAGTGATGCATATTGTTCCTTAACTTTCTTTATAGTCTCTTTAACAGCAGCTGAATATTCAATGTCATGTAAATGTGAATGTTAAATTTCCATAGACCTTTACCAATTTATTAAATTGAATATCATACTGATTTCTAATATAAAGTTCATTAGCGATGAAAAGTGTCATAAATAAAAAATCATCAGTGATTGCTTATATATGACATTAAGATACTTAATATCAAAAGTTATAATCTCCACGAATGTAAGACACAATTTATTACGTGATTGGTGTGAATAACTCGACATCCCTTGTTTAAATCCAAATATTGTTCACACTTTTTATATTTTCTGATTTTATTTGGCCTTTTATTATTTTTATTTAAGTATCACATATGATTCTATAAAAGACGAAACGATAGTCTGGCGTACAAAATTTAAATCCTTGTATTTTTTATGAGTTTATTGAACGAACGCATAATCAATAGTCAATGCTGCAGTTCTGACAAGTTTTATAACATATATTTTCCAGCTTATCGGTTCATAAACCACGAAATCATAAACATCTCATATTACGATTCCCTCAGGCAAATGTTACTTTTAGACATAAATTTAATCACGGTACTACGTATTTCTACATCCCCATCTTTCAAATATTTTTGATTTACCGTTCCTGGTGAAAGTAAAAGACAGGCAGCGAAGGATAGAAAAGGGGCATTCCAAGACATAAGTCGAAAATAAACTGAAAACGTCTTTGCTAAAAAAGAAAAATAAAGACGAACAGAAAAACAGAAAAACAACAGTACACAAAACACAACATAAAAAACTAAAGATAAAGCAACAAGAACTAAACCAAAAACTTTGGTTGCCATCAGGTGCTCCAGATCAACAAACAAATATGAAACAATTCAAACAAGAAAACTAGTTGTTTTTGTAGTTTTCTGTAAGTTTTTTGTAAGTTGTTTCGTTGTTTTCCTATTTTTGCCATGGCAATCTCAATTTCTTTTAAAGAGAATAAAGGTACCGAGTTATAGGTTCATTCAAACTCTTCTCATCATACGTCTTAAATAAACTATCACCGGCAAGTCCAAAAAAAACCCAACCTTTTAAGAACAGAAGACCAACGCACTGAACAAACACAACATAGTAAAACTCGCACGTACCACAACATACAGCGGTGGTGATCACATGTGCTCCGGTTAGAGCTTTGTATATCTTAAAACAAAAACAACCTAACAAACCCTGAACTTCAGCTTACATTGAAATAAACAACCCAATGAATCATAAAGTCTTGTTTTCAAAATAAATCTCCCAAAGTGTTTTAAACATTCCATGATAGACACAACTTGTTTATTTTAGGTTAGGAAAAAAAAACTGATTTTGTCCCTGATAAACATGCTAAGTTCATATGAAAACTCAATTTGGTTAATATGTATATCATTCTTCACATTTTTTGTGGATTATATTTTATCGATACTGTTCAATTCAAATACGATAAAGATTGAAATCAAATAACGATTTTCCCTAAAGGTCGTATACCAGCCTTAATAATATTTTGTTAGTTTGTTATTCCTAAAAATTAAAAACTATAGAATATCAAGATGACCAAACTAAAATATTAATCATTGTTTACAGTAAGCTGACAACAGATTATCTAATTCAAGTCCATTTATAACAAGTGTTTTACTACATGAACGGTAAAGTCTAAAGGATGACAATATCTTTACCACAGTCAACCCTTGGTTTTTCTTCATCAATTGATGCGAAATACCGAAGTTACCTGTCAGGTTTTCATATCTTATTTATATTCGATATCTTTAAATCTTTTTCTTTTTGTCTATGTCTCCATGGCTTACAAAGAATAGTTCTTCGTCATTTCCAATAACCCTCGCCTGATTAATATTTTAAATTCATTATTTACACACCAAACTTTGTCGAAAATTAAAATCAAACACGGTATTCATGTTCACGTTATTAGGAAAATGTATCGCAAATGTGACGATTTTTATAACCTTTATGCAAACGTCTTTGAATAAGTGTGTAGGAAACATCGATAGACAATTTTAAAACAAGATGAGAATATTAAAAATGCATTACCGTTTTTTTTATAAATGTCAATTTATAAGTTTAAACGTCGTCATATCAAGTACGTTTATTACACTGATTTTATCATGTTTTGGTAAATTTGTCATTGTTTGGTTAGAACACTGCTTTTTAAAAATTAGTATACAAAAAATACTCGATATTATGACATGGTATTGATCATATGTGCCATAGTTTGAATGAGAGTAGAGTTAATAAAAAAGTTTTTTTTTAATTAAGTTTAATGAAGACAGCACTCCTTTGTTGCAATAAATTGTCATTGATATAGGTATAATCATAAATTACTTGTTACAAAAAGAATTTTCAAAATTATAAGGATTTTCTGCGAGAGTCGAAATATATCAAAAGGACATTCAAACTCAAAAAAAAGTTTTGAATCATTTATATGTGGTGTACACGTTACTTTTTTGTACAGGTTATAACATGTAAAAAAATATTGTACATGTTATAATTTGTACATTGCTATAATATAAGTTATAACATGTACAAAAGTACCTAGTACTTGTTATAACATGAATAAGATATTGCTTGGTTTAAACCTGTACAAAATTTGAAAAAGATATTAAAGCAGAATATACATGCAATATTGAAATTTATTAAGTAATAAAAAAAGGTGCATTATTTACAACATGTATGAAATACTACATTTTCATACATTTTAGAAACAAGTTTGTTTTTACTTGTTGCTACAACAGAGACATGTGACATCTTGAGTTGCACAAAACTTGCATTCTTCTACATTTACACATACCAGACTAATAGTCCAGCTGTATTTCTTACACTGACAATGCACAAAACCGATACCTCCACTCAATGATAACTTACGCACTATCTCATGTATCTCTCTCACACTCATATCACGCATTGGGACTTCAAAAACATTCAGAGTTGCATTTGCAAAAAAATGAACCTGGTTTCTACTCAAGTCTCCCTTTATTCGTCTAACTTTACTTCCAATTTTAGAGCCGCCACATTCATTCACATTCATTTCCACGCCTTTTATGTTTCCCTCATCGACATTGCCCCTATCAATGGACGGAATAGGAACTATAACGTTATCATCTTTGGAGAGAACAGTTGAACTAGTTTTGAGTTTTTTGTCAAGACATCAGATTGTATCTGCTGGCCAGAAGGGCCCTCTTTCATGCACACTCGATGTCAATACTTGAAATTTCAGACAAACACTTAGTAGTATACAAGAGGACATAAAAAGATGCAAATATGGATTGACAAATAGCTACTAAAATTTTACCCTGAAAAATGTAAATACGTGAAAATATGTAAGAAATCAAAAAACACTGACCACTCAACAAATTACAGTCTACTAAATCGAACAAGAGCAACTGTTGTCAGAACTCACTTTTGAAAATCACGTGAATAAAGCCAACTCCATTTTGCAGTTCGCAGCAAATTTTTACATACTTGGGTACTGAGACATTCATGCCATTGTATGAAAAGTCATGGTCAGAACTCATTTGGACTATGCTAGTTCAGTATGGTCTCCATACAAGAAAAACTCTTAAGGCTTCTTCTGTTTGAAGACCAGGTAAGAATACCGTATAATATTTATTGACTACATAAGTATTTCAAAAGACTTTTTTAAGGTACTAAGTACTAAAAACTATTTATCTGGTTATTAACTGTATCAAAAAGGTATCAAACTGACATAAATGGACAATGACAAAATATTGTTGAGGTTAATGTAATGATAGAAACACATTTTTCATTTTTAAATTTTGTATAAAATAAATCCATTTTTAAGCATCATTTTGTACAAGTTAAAACCATTTTTAAGAAATATTTTTGTTGTCAGCTAATGTTCCTTGACACAGATAACAACGAGAAAACCTTGTATAAATGACCAAGATCAAAGAGTCTGAGCTATGTTTGCTGTTAATAAAATACAAGTTGAGTAAAATGTCATTTATTCAGAACTTAATTTAAAATGCAACTTACATCTTAACAATTATAATAGTACTGCATAAATGACAATGACTTCAATAAGCAAAGGTGGGGTTGAAAAAGTGCCACACCGTAACAAAATAAACATCATAAAAATGACAAAAAAATAAAAGTGAGTTGAAAAATTAACTCACTATGTTCTTCTCATATATGTTATGATGGTATGATACTAAACCCCTAACGGGAAGGATTGTGCCTGATGTTCATATGATGAAATCATAATCTTTCAGTCAGTTTAATTGAAGTCTGGAGCTGGCATGTCAGTTAACTGCTAGTAGTCTGTTGTTATTTATGTATTATTGTCATTTTGTTTATTTTCTTTGGTTACATCTTCTGACATCAGACTCGGATTTCTCTTGAACTGAATTTTAATGTGCGTATTGTTATGCGTTTACTTTACTACATTGGTTAGAGGTATAGGGGAGGGTTGAGATCTCACAAACATGTTTAACCCCGCCGCATTTTTGCGCCTATCCCAAGTCAGGAGCCTCTGGCCTTTGTTAGTCTTGTATTATTTTAATTTTAGTTTCTTGTGTACAATTTGGAAATTAGTATGGCGTTTATTATCACTGGACTAGTATATATTTGTTTAGGGGCCAGCTGAAGGACGCCTCCGGGTGCGGGAATTTCTCGCTACATTGAAGACCTGTTGGTGACCCTCTGCTGTTGTTGTTTTTTATTTGGTCGGGTTGTTGTCTCTTTGACACATTCCCCATTTCCATTCTCAATTTTATCACCAACATATGTATATACAAATTATATAAAGTATACATGAATATTGTAAATAAGTCATGTTTAAAGAAAAAAATAAATGTCCTATATAATAACACTTAAAAGGGAGGGAAATGGGAGGGTTTTCAGATAAATTCAAAACGATCTATTCTTTCTCCCAAAACAAAGGCGAATGACCGCATGTCCAAGCACATGTAGAAATTTGATATTAATTACCGATTTTAAGAACTGACCAATCAGATAATGTAATTAGATGATCATGCATTGAACATGATGTAGTCCTTGACCTCATGTTGATATACTTAAACAAAGAAATGCCTTCTACACACATGGCATTAATAAAATCAATATTATCGGAAATTCCAGCCAAAAAAATCTTTTATTTACAATAAATGTTATTTTGTCAGCGAATGTTCCTTGACACAGATAACAACGAGAAAACCTTGTATAAATGACCAAGATCAAAGAGTCTGAGCTATGTTTGCTGTTAATAAAATACAAGTTAAGTAAAATGTCATTTATTCAGAAATTAATTTAAAATGCAACTTACATCTTAACAATTATAATAGTACTGCATAAATGACAATGACTTTAATAAGCAAAGGTGGGGTTGAAAAAGTGCCACAAATCCCAAGAGGGATCCCCAACCGAGGACTCTGTATTCAACTTAGGAACTCCAGAATTAGAAAATTGAGCAAGCCATGTTGACCTCAATAAAAAACACCCAAAATTGAATAAAATATACTCTTTTTAACTTTAGCATTTCAGTAAAAGTGTAGAGCAAACCATGTTGACCTCTACAAAAATAATAACACATATTATAAACAAAACAAAACAAAAAAGAAATGATATATAAGTATACAAAATAATCATTGATAATTAAACTTGTAAGGAAAGGTAAAGCAAGCCATGTTGACCTCTACCAACCCAATAAATACCATTACATATAGTAAATGACTGAAATAAAAAAAACTTAAATTTGCAGAGCAAACCATGTTGACCTCTCTAAAAGTAAATACAAAAAATCACAATAAGGTAAAGCAAGCCATGTTGACCTCTACCAAAGTACTTAATAAGCGACTGAGATTATATTAAATCTAAGTGTGAAAATTATCAAGTCGAATATAATGTTGAAAAGCGTTCGACTTCCATCTACCCATGCTTTGGATCAAGGCTAACGGCACACCTCTGGCAGCTGCAGATGACGCAGCTCCAATTCGGAAACTGTGGCCTTTATAAAAATTAGTGTCTAATCCTACGAAATTAAGCAAACTTTTTAGTGAAGAATTGAAATAAAAACCCGAAACAGGTTTTCCACATTTAAATCGAAATAAAGGACCATGTGGACAATTTTGTAACCTTAGATATTCCTCAATAGCTTTAACAGGACATAAATAATTTTCAGGACGTCTAACTATAGATAATGTCTTACTCTGTAGATTACTATGTTTGTAGAACTTCATAGTAATTGTCATATTGCTCACATGACCATTTACTCTTTCAAACTTATATCTTCCCTTTGAATTACTCTATAGATTTCAGACTCAGTTTTAACTGCAATTTCTCCAATCCTTAAGAAACAAAAATAAGCTGTAGACATCATAGCTTTTAACAAAACTTAATTATGAATGCCTACTATTACTTTTGGTAAAGCCTTAACCAATTTTACAAGAATGTCATAGGTTATTGGCAGCCGTGTATCAACAGAATGTCTCAACTGTTTTGTACCTGTTTTTAATAAAAAAAAAAAAAATGTGTCTGTTTGATCCTGTAAGAACTTAATTACTTAATTTTATGCATAAAACTGATGGCTGATATGTAAGACGCAATTGTAGATGGTTGATAATTTTGAATAAATAAATGTGAAATAAAATGAGCAACCATGACATGAGTAGATGGAAGTACATTAACTCCTGGAAAATATTTCTGACAAAAATTTGAATACACACTTAGCATTCTATTATATGATGACTGAGTAGCAGCAGATAATGATGCACTAACAAGCTTATCAGTCATAGATGCAAAAAATTAGGTGGAATGGCCACAGGAGTTGGACTTAACCAAGGAGCAATCTGATGAGCTTCCTGAAATGAAAACGAGACAACAAGTCACAAATAACGTTTGTTTTCCCAGGAATATGTTTGGCTCTAAAATTGTACTTTAATGCAGCTAACACTAATCTTCGGATCAGTCTCATAATATTCTTTTCTCGAGATGATGTCTTATTTATAATTTCAGCAACAGCTGAATTATCTGTTAAAACAGTATTTTATGATTTGCTAATAGAGGGCCCCATATATCAATAGCTAACACAATCGGGAAAAGTTCTTTCACTGTAATGTGTAAATCAATTAACTCCGGTGGCCATTTCCCTGAAAACCATTTGCTGCCAAAAACTGCAGCAAAACCACCATAAGTACCTGCAGCATCAGAAAACAGTTTTTAAAATCTGATGAAACCCATTCTTTGAATAAAAAACAAGATTTACCATTGTAATTTTCAATAAAACTGTACCATAACTTAAGATCTAATCTTGCATCAGAATTCAGATTGATTCTATAATGAGGAGATGTATGACCTATAGTCAGATCAAAAAGCCTACGTAAAAAGGCTCTCCTAGGTATGATAACTCCACATGCAAAATTTAAAAGACCCAATAAGGATTGCAATTCTCTGAGTGAGATACTGCGTTTTTATTTGTATTTACTTAATAATTGCAAAATTTTTTCTATTTTCTTCATAGTTAATCGAGCTACCATCTGAGTAGAATCAATTTCAATACCGTAGATAGTAATGCAAGTAGTAGGGAGTTGTGTTTTTTCTGATTTGATGGGTACCCCCAATTTATCAGCAAGACAAAGAAAAGTTTGTAATGCACTATAACATTCATTTGAGCCAGCTTTTCCGACAAAGAAAAAATCATCTAACAGGTGTGATACCCCATATATTTGAAATTTAGCATTTAAAATCCAGTGGAGGGCTGTAGAAAAAGCCTCAAATAGCTGACACAAGGACGAAGCCCCCATGGGGAGGGATACATCATAATAAAACTGTTTGTCCCAATGAAAACCTAACAGATGATGATCTTTTTTAGCTATTGGAATTAAGCGAAATGCATGCTCAATATCGGTTTTGGACATTAGACAGTTTGATTCATAAGATTGGACTAAATCTATGACTGTTTCAATGTTTTTGGTATTGTACTGCCAAAAATTCTGGGGAAATACCAGAGTTTACAGAGTCACCCTTAGGATACGACAAATCATGTATTAATCGATAAGAATTGGGTTCCTTTTTTGGAACTAAACCCAAAGGGGAGCATACAAAAAAAAGGCAAAGGGGGCTTTGTAAATGGACCCTTAACTCTGCCTGCTTCATTCTCTTTATTCAGTTTCGATTGCACAACATCATATTTTTCCCTTACACTTTTATGATTTGGAGGGAAAATCTTCTTATTAAGAGATGTAGAAAAACAAGAATTAATTGAAAATCCAAAAGAAAAACCATGAATCAATTTATCTTTCAACTGGGTTTCATAACCTACTAAAAAATGTTCCAAATTTTCAACCTTTATTGGTGTTGGAAGTTTTGACAAAGTTTGCCTGTTTTCCTTTTTGCTCTGGACATGTAAGGGTACAGTGTTTCTTGCTGCAGTGTACACATTGGTGGTTGAGTTTACAAAACTTTGCTGTGCATTCCCCTAATTTACAGAAGGCCCAGCAATAGCCATTTGGGAATTGATACTGATGCTGGGCCCTCCTTTGAAAAGAATTTGGGCCTGAGTTTGAGGTTTTAGCATACGACTTCTTATTTCTGAAAAATCAGATTGTCTTTCATATAAAGCAGCAGATCGCCAAAGTTCATCATTGATTTGATCCCATTGTAACCCTAAAATTTTTCTTATCTTTCTAAATTTCTCATCATATACTTTAGCGGCTTGGAAACCCAAGGACTTGCATAATGACCGTACATTAAAACCATATTTAATCAATGCTCTAGCCGACCTCAAATTCTTTTCAAGATATATAGACATAAATATGTCAAAAGCATTTGTCCATTGGTGAATGGACAAAAGCTCTTTGTTAGACTTCCTATTTGAAATTGTTATATTCAAATTCTCAAATAATGTTGATTCATTACATGTATCATCAATGTTAGAAGGTAATAATAAAGCAAAATTTACATAATTATGACACCAAACATCAGATTTAACCTTACTGCTGACATGATAGTCTAAAGGTATAGAATGTCTCAACATGTCACAAGCATAAGGATTCTCGGCATATGAGTTAGAGTTTAACAGCTCACCATCAGAAGACGTGTTAATATTAGGATCTGAAGACAATGGCGGTTGCAAGACAGATAACATTTGTCCCTGAGAGTCATTATTTGATGAATTTTCTGGTTGTGTGGATGATGACGACAACAACCCGGTTAAGTCATTAATTGGAACTGCTGTATTGTCTTTTACCAGTTGCACGCCGGAACTTTCAAACTTTCGGAATAAAGCATCAGCAATGTCATTTGCTGTTGGAACAGACGGCTGTTCAGTAATTGTTTCAGGAACAGCTCGTCTGGTCTTGCGTCTCCGCACTGGTGGCCTGTATAGTGGTGGTATCTCACTTTGTTCCTCCACTAAATTTGGAACATCTTTTTCAATGCTTTGAGGAGCAGCCTTTCTTCTTGTTCGGCTCTTCTGCTTTGACATTTTGCTATAAAAAAAAAAAAAAAAAAAAAAAAAAAAAAAAAAAAAAAAAAAAAAAAAAAATAGAAATACTGTATATCACAGAACTTTAAGAATGTTACTATGAAAGCCGAGAAGGCTCACCTGTAATTCAGAATTCAGAATTCATAATTGGGAAATACTATTATTTTTAATGTTATAAACTTAGTTATTATTGTAATAATTACTATTTGTTTTCTTTGGGATATGTAAATTTAATAACTGTCTCCTTATCATCTTCTCCCTCTTAAACAAAGAAATCTATTTATTTGTCCATGGCATAAGCTATAGAGGAGGGTTTGCTTTTCATTTCATCTTTGTGCTTTTATTGGTTTGAAACCGACTCTGGTTAGTCTATGGTTCTAACTTCCACACTGAGCTCATAACCATCCCGTCATACACCCCTACGCTGTTTCTATTCCCTGTCTTTATTTACTCTCTAAAAACATGGTATTCAAACCAAGAAAATACGTTATTTCAAACAAAAAGCGAACATACTCGTTAAGCGTTAAAATTAAATAAAGAATTACATAAAACTTAAGTAGAAGCTTTTTCATGATCTAAAGCTAGTAGAGTCTTGCTCTCTCAACACTACATTACATGCCTCTGATTCAAAATGCAGCCCCATTTCCTTTCATTTTCCCTCGTTTAGACGCATGCTTTTGAAGGGTTTACTAGTTCCGTGAAAGATTTTATCGGAAAGCTGTTAGATCGTTAAAAAAATTTCACAGAGATATATTATATCCTATATTTATTTGCAATCCCCTTCACGGACGCGATAAGAACGTGTGAATGTCCTGCTGAGAAGGACGATATAAATTTTCCCGCGATTTTTAGGGAGGTGCTAGTAGTCAGCATGTCAAGTGGAATAGCCGTAAGTAATAGTAACAGTTAGTCTTTAAATAAATACAAACGATTATTATAATAAAAGCAAATTCCTTTTTTTCATTTTTTTTTCAATTTTCCTGTTCATTAATTCCCATTACTTTTTTTTGAAAAAATTTGACATGAATTTTTCTTATTTGATTTTTAAATTGTATCTTTTCAACGTTACACTGGTCTGACAAATTATTAATTTGATTATTGTTACATGTAAACTAAGATTTATTTGAAATTAATTATTATATATGTTGACTGATATGAATGAGAAACTATTCTTTCACATTTTGAACGTATTATGTACTTTCACAATTATACTGAGTACAAACAAAAACGCAACACGACAAGATTGAAACTTTTATAACAGTTACTTCATTATCTACTTATAATAAAAGCAACAAAAAATATTTTGTACATTATATTAATGAGTTAGTGAATGGATCCTGCTAAACGTACAGAAGCAAATATATATATATATGCATATTCATGATGTGGACATGTGAATGAATGATGAATAAATCTGCTTTGTGCTGTAGTTCGACATGTTGAGCAGGATACTAATAACAAAGTATTTTTTGTTTTTGTTTAATTTGGCTGTCAAAGGTTCGAACTTCCGACATTATGTATACCGTGTTATGTACTCAGACAAGCATGCTAATAAGGAGACCTTCTAATTTGTTAAGTATAATAATTATATTCTTCCCTTCAAACAAATATTCATCATAAATATCTTTAAAATCCTTTAAATTACATAGCTATTGGTATATTTCATGGGAGATAAATGTGTTTAATTTTTAGACGAAATAATGTTTCATTTGCCCCTCAAAGAAGGTGACTGAATTAGCATTCACTGATCTACTTGAGACCCTCATAATACATAATAAAAGATTTTTGAACATATAATTGAAATTTCACGATATATTTAGGATTGTCTGTAGAAAAGAAAAAAGATAATCAAATAATACATTATTGCTCAGACTTGTACATGTATATATATAAAGATGTCTATATTTTGGAACTCATGATTGATAATGACCGAAATATATTTTTGAATATAACCAAAAATATTTGTTCTAGTTCTTGAAGTTTTGATACTGCAGTTAACGACGTGTGTGTAGGAGGCATGAACAGGAAATGTTCACTTGTTGATTGGCACATATAGTAAAACATGCGATTATATTTTTCATTTCACACATCACGTATCTTGAATTTTATCTTGACTGTATTTAATTTAATAAAAAAAAAGATTTATAGAAATAGTTGTCTATTTATAAGTTGTGTAATAAAAAGTCTGTTTTTATCGTATAAAATATTCCCCTGAAATAAATAGGCGTATCATGATTTTCAAACGTATACCCGTCCGTCGTAAATAAGCTAGATATGGCGTGTAGTTGACTTCAAACTTATTATAACACAGTTGTTTATATATACGCTTTGGTCACACCTTGCCAAATAGCACGAACGGAAGACGAACGGATGAAAAAAGGTTGTCCGCTGACAATATTTTCTCCAGTGAGACTCAAATTTCTCTCCGTCGGTATACTGACTGATCTATAACACATGAATACCGGATATGAAGGCTACATGATACGAAACGTATGTGTAACGGATAGAATAAACGTCGAACTTATATGCAACGGACGAATACCGAATAAAATGAACATGTAAATTAACGGATAAGTACCGGATATAACGGACTAGTACCGGATAAAACGGACGAAAGAAGTTTGCATAGCGCAAAACAAAAACAAAATAATATAGATAATACATAAATAATTTTGAAGAATCTGAGTTTGTGAACATATTATATTCATTCTTTCAAAATGCCACCAAACGTTAACATGGGGGTAAATCTGGCACAACGACTTCGTTCATCTCTTATTCCAAAATCCATCTTAAAATCTATCAAATGCATTCAAAGCCAAAACTGGGTATTCTTGTAATTGATAATTTGTTCGTGTCATTTCATTGTGCCTCTAATCCGTTTAAAACGGTACGCATCAGTTTAATCCGTTATTTCGTTTGATCCGTTTTAAGTGGTAGTAGTCTGTTCGTAAATTCGGTACAACGGACAAGTAACGAATAAGAAACAGAGAAGGAACGGACGAGTACAGTAAAATACGGACACCTACCGGACACTGCAGTCAATGGACAATCCATCCGTTATACGACCGTTCAAAGTTTTGGAACATGCTCCAAATTGTCTTTGTGTCAGAACGGACTTCACCGGGCGCAACGTGACAAGTAACGGGTACACCAGACGATGAACGGAGTTTAACGGGTATGAACAGACACGAAAAAATTGTTTAAACTACCAAATTGGGATGATATCCGTTTCTCATCCGTGCGCGTTATGCGGTAAGCGTAATCAGGCACGGTCAAACGATATGTATACGTTTGGGTGAAATAATGATTGTTCGTTCCAGGACTATGTTTTTTTTATTAGTTAAAAAAAGGAAGGTATTATTTTACAAATTTTTAGAATGCCTTATTTGATTGGCTTTTAACTTTACACAATTCTTTGTTATTATAGTCTTAAGGTCTGTTTAATTTTTTGTGACTTTTTTATCTGGTATAGTTAGGTTCAAGAGATCTAGATATGGCCTTCTTTAAATAAAAATATGTAAAGGGATAATTTTTTTCTCGCATGTTTTGCTGTATTTTAAGAAAGATTTTTATAATTGACTTAACACTTTACACAGTTGTTTGTTATGGTTATTTTAAGGTAATAAAAAAACGGGTCTTTTATTTCACATGTAGCAATACGTCTTGAGAATGCATTGTTGTATTTACTTCAAACTTTACACAGTTGTTTGTTGCCGTAGTCTGTTGGTATACTTTTTTACGTCTCGGCCATTCACGTATGGTACCATAGGACATTTACCAGCTGAACCATATGAGTATCAACACAATATAGTTATCTTATACATGTATCATAATATCTTCAACACGTTAATTTTATATTTCACAAAAACGATGATAGATTTCAATAGTTGAAATGGTATTATCGCTGAAGAAATTCAATTTGAAGGATCAAATATTCGTATAATTAATTTTTTTTTTTAAATATCACGGTATTGTTGTAAAACCATCGTCCGTCGTCCACACTTCGTACAATAACTCAAAAACGATTTTTGTTATTTTAAAACATCCACACAACCTCGCATCATATTTTGCCTGATAGGACACGGTAAGGTGACATCGCGTTTGTCCTACAACCACTTACTTCGATATCCCATTATTCCGACATCCCATTATTCCGACAGCTCATTATTCCGAAAATGCATCTGTCTTAACTTTATGGGTTAATTTTCTCTTAAATGACCAACTTCACTCTCAATATTATTTGTGGTTGTCCATTTTTATTCCCATTATTCTTCTCATGTTGGATATTTCCTGGATATTTGTATCAGTTCCTTGGAGATACACATGCTTATTGCAAACAGGTTAGTCCTTATCCTAGTCCCTTTTTCTTATAACGGCCCGGGTATTGTATTTGTCCTAAATTTTCGGCGTTTGTGTGTCCATTGTAATTCTGCGCAGTTCTAATCCCCGTGTATAACTTATCTTCTGTTCCCCTTTTTCGTATCAAGGGAGTGAGATTTCACCACTGTTAACTACAAATATAAATATACCCGAGTTTGATAACCCTTCCCACACTCTTTGGTCGTAACACATTTATCCTCAGCCTTGTATCACTCAACTAAGTGTTATTTAATTTTGTCTCAAAAAATGGCAACAAATGAAGCGTCATTAAAAAATGAGGAAAATCACGAGACACAAACAAACCCAGAACCAAGAATTAAAGATAACAAATACGAAAAACTATGTATGTTATAACATTTGATAAAAATGATTTCCGAATTCTGAATTCCGAATTCTGAATGTCGAATTCTGAATGCCGAATTCTGAATGCTGAATTCTGAATTTTAGGTGAGCCTTGTCGGCTTTCGTATGTTACTACAAATGTAAATAAGTATTATTTTTAAACCAAAATGCTTGTCAATAAAATTAACATAGTTGATATGATGATATATCTAGCAAAATGTACTCATGTTAAAAGTTAAGTTTGACTATGATACATGTATGCTAATTATTACTCCACAACCAATTTTATAAAACCAACCAATATGAATAAAATTCTTTAATAGTACCAAAATCGATCCCTATTGTGACACAACCATTATAGGGAAAGACATGATTTATTCTCTGATTAAATAATTAACCTAAAATATACTAAAATAAAAGTATATAAACCATGATTATGGATAATCAATATTTAAATATAAAAAGAGACATATTATATTATATAACTCTGATATAAATGATGTAACCAACCATAATTATTTACAAATTAAAAACCAATTGTTCAGAGAACAATTGAAAGTCTTTCCAAACCAAAGTAATTTTGATAAGGAGGTAGTTTTTTTATACTGATGCCATGAATGATGGTTTAATTATATTTTTGATTGATATAAGGGAGATAATATGCTACTTCCGGTGAAATTAATGTCATATCCGGTCTCATATGATAGCTTCTTTCACACTGATTCCAAAAATATATAGTTTCTATATACTTTTGTATGTAGAATGGGAGATAATTGGCCACTTCCGGTTTGTTGGAAGTCATTTTTAGTCTTCAGTAATCTGTTAATGTATCTATATGACAAAATATATGGATTCTGGGTACTTTTAGGTGAAAGAAATTGCAAAAATAGCTACTTCCGGTTTTCTAAAGGTCACTTCCGGTAGCCATTTTTTAAGGTCATTTGTCACTTAACCTTTTGTATAAGGTCAAATGTCTTTATAATGAACTTAATTGAAGTTATAATCAAATAACTTCAAATCAAGACATTTCAGGGGCACCAACTCCTATAAGATGCCATTTAATTGTATAAGACTAAATGTAACATATCTTCATTACAATAAAGCTGACATTTTGCACTTGTTCTTTTATGTGTATCTCTCAAAGTGTCGGAGAAAATGCAAAAACAAGCAAAAGTCACAATTAAGAACTTGACCTTGACCTTTGACCTTGACCTCATTTTCTAAGTTGGGACCCATTGGACTCAAATAAAAACATTCCAGGGTTATACGGTTAACGGTTTATGAGTTAACTAAACATACCGACAAATTTATTTTGTAAAGGTAGATAACTCCTATAAAATTTCATCGAATCGCTTCGATCCAAATGCGCCAAAAATTACTGAGGATGTAACGAACAATTTGTAAAAAGAATTTTGTCGCTATCTTTTTTTGTTACGAAGGAGATGCACACAGATGATAAACAGTGAATAGGGAGATAACTCTTACAAAGAAAATGGTTCGCCTTAGCAGGGTGAAATTTAAAAGCGCATAAACTATACGATACCATATGAGAAATATCTAAGCGACATATTGCGAAACAAACATTTATCGCAAGAACAAAATTTGGCGGAAAAAAAAAATAATAATAATTAAAAGCCAATTGTTCAGAGAACAATTGAAGGTCTTTCCACCGTTAAAGATCTATTTTGATATAAAAATATTAAAAATCAGTCTAAAATGTCACTTCCTATGGCTTTATGATGTATTATTATGAATTTAAAGCAAAGGTCAAAATCTAGAACGTCCTATTAACCAATGACCTTGAGCTCATTTTCAAGGTCACAAACCAAGGACCTCAAATCAAAAGATGCAAGGTCTTATAAATATGTATGGATAATGAGTTATATCACTTTATGCATAATTCTAAATATAAGATGGGCAAAAACTCCCATTTATTGTTTACGCACCCTTTCAACCAAAATTTATAAGTTATGACATGTCGTAACTAACAATTTAGTAAAAATAACATGTCGATATGTTATACGGTTTTTGAAGAAAAGTGAAAATAAGCCAAAATCAAAATTTATAATATGACCTTGACCTTTGACCTTGACCTAATTTTCATTTTTTTGGACCAAGGACCTTAAATCAAAAGACCCTAGGTCTCTATTACCTTATATTAGAAATGCATTTTACTAATATCAAATGCAAAAGGGGGAATAACTCTCATATGGAGTGTTCTTATCGCTTCGGTTTAAATAGGACAAATCATGCGAAGGATATAACGAGCAATTTTATAAAATAAATTTGTCGCATTTTTCTACGGTTATGGAGGAGATGCACTCTGATGATAAACAGTGAAAGGGGATATACTCTTGTATGTAGAATGGGAGATAATTGGGCACTTCCGGTTTGTTGGAAGTCATTTTTAGTCTTCAGTTATCAGTTTTTGTTTCTATATGACAAAATATATGGATTCTGAGTACTTTTATGTGAGAAAATTGCAAAAAAGGCTACTTCCGGTTTTGTCAAGGTCACTTCCGGTAGTCATTTTTCAAGGTCATTTGTCACCTAACCTTTTGTACAAGGTCAAATGCCTTTATAATAAACTTAGTTGAAGTTATAATCAAATAACCTCATATCAAGACATTTCAGGGGCACCAACTCCTATAAGATGTCTTTAAATTGTATCAGACTTAATGTAGCATATCTTCATAACAATAAAGCAAACATTTTACACTTGTTCTTTTATATGTTTCTTTCAAAGTGTCAGAATAAATGCAAAAACAAGCAAAAGTCATAATTTAGAACTTGACCTTGACCTTTGACCTTGACCTCATTTTCTAAGTTAGGACCTAGGGGCCTCAAATAAAAACATTCCAGGGTTATACGATTAATAGTTGATGAGTTAAAAAAACATACCGACAAATTTATTTTGTAAAGGTAGATAACTCCTATAAAATTTCATCGGATCGCTTCGATCCAAATGAGCCAAAAATAACTGAGGATATAACGAACAATTTGTAAAAGGAATTTTGTCACTATCTTTTTTTGTTACGGAGGAGATGCACACAGATGATAAACAGTGAATAGGGAGATAACTCTTACAAAGAAAATGGTTCGCCTTAGCAGGGTGAAATTTAAAAGCGCATAAACTATACGATACCATATGAGAAATATCTAAGCGACATATTGCGAAACAAACATTTATCGCAAGAACAAAATTTGGCGGAAAAAAAAAATAATAATTAAAAACCAATTGTTCAGATAACAATTGAAGGTCTTTCCATATCAAAGAAATTTTGATAAGAAGATAGTTGTTCATACTGATACGATAAATAATGCTTTAATCATGTTTTTAAGTGATATAAAGGAGATAATATGCTACTTCCTGTGAAATGAATGTCACTTCCGGTCTAATATGATAGCTTCTTTCACACTGATTCCAAAAATATATAGTTTCTATATACTTTTGTATTTAGAATGGGAGATATATGGTCACTTCCGGTTTGTTGGAAGTCATTTTTAGTCTTCAGTAATCAGTTTATGTATCTATATGAAAAAATATATGGATTCTGAGTACTTTTATACGAAAAAATTGCAAAAAAGGTTACTTCCGGTTTTCTCAAGGTCACTTCCGGTAGTCATTTTTCAAGGTCATTTGTCATCCAAACTTTTGCACAAGGTCAAATGCCATTAAAATGGACTTAGTTGAAGTTATAATCAAATAACCTCATATCAAGACATTTCAGGGGCACTAACTCCTATTAGATGCTATTTAATTGTATCAGACCAAATGTAAAATATCTTCATAACTATATAGCAATCATTTTGCACTTGTTCTTTAATATGTACCTTTTCAAGGGTTGGAGAAAATGCAAAAACATGGAAAATTCCGAATTTAGAACTTGACCTTGACCTTTGACCTTGACCCCATTTTCTAATAAAGGGCCTAGGGATCTCAAATAAATACATTCCAGGGTTATACGGTTGACGGTTTATTAGTTAATAACACATATTGAGAAAATAATTTTGTAAAGGTAGATAACTCCTATAAAATTTCATCGAATCGCTTCGATCCAAATAAGCCAAATTTTCCTTAGGATGTAACGAACAATTTGTAAAAAGAATTTTGTCGCTATCTTTTTTTGTTACGAAGGAGATACACTCTGATGATAAACAGTGAATAGGGAGATAACTCTTACAAAGAAAAGTGTTCGGCTTAGCAGGGTGAAATGTAAAAGCGCATAAACTGTACGATACAATATGAGAAATATCTAAGCGACATATTGCGAAACAAACATTTGTCGCAATATCAAAATTAGGCGGAAGAAAAAAAAAAAAAAAAAAAAAATAATAATAATCAGAAGAAATACAATAGGTCTTTCCACAGAAAGGTGGAAAGACCTAATAATAAATATAAAGCAATTGTTTCAAAAACAATTGTTAGGCAGTCTTTCCCCTATGATGAATGGATAATTGATTTTTTTTATTGATTGATTTGGAAAAGGGGGGGGGGGTATTTGTTTATTTGTTTGCTTGTTTGCTTTGGTATGGGGTCTATATTATTATGTTACCGGAGAAGTTTCATGTTTAGTTTGGAAAGTTTTTCTTTTATTTTAGATACAGCGCGCGCGCAAGATTGAGGAGACATCACGTGACGCGGGTTTATATTAAGAAAAACTTAGTCTTTTTATTTCTTTTTAGGTCGGGACTTTGAACAGACAACATCTATAGAGATGGAATGTACACAATGTAATTTCTTTTGTCATTGTAGGAAATTGACATTTTGATCACAGTTCACCAGC